>NC_052636.1:17190435-17416703 GCF_016161935.1 Mauremys reevesii | reverse complement strand
GGGTGCAGTGGTTGCGTGCTTTCACCGGCCTGACCTAAAGCTCCATCACTTTCCTAGTCTAAACAAACCCTGAGCATCACGTTTATCTGTTCCCCATTTCCACAGCAACAGTTGAGTCATCAGGTTCCACCTTGAGAGAACAAATTGTTTTCATTCCCAGTTGCTCTGAGTGCTGCTGCATGAGTTGTGCTGGGAGTGAGTATATTTTAATATCAATTTCACTTGCATAAACTATATTGAACTGTAACAAAGAGCAGGGAACAGGAGGCAGGGATAGGGAAAATGTCTCATTTCACCTGTTGCAACCACAGACATAGTTGGGAGTAAATCAGAAGAGTCCCATGGCTTCCCCATCACCATCACTCCTTCAATCCATTATGAAACCTGAGAATCTATTTTCCTTTCCACGTTTGTGGGATGGGAGCTTCCAAGAAAGTGCTCCCCCTGTGCTACAAGCACCTTGTGACAAGCTCAGAGAATAAACCCCAAATAGCCCCTGAGCTTTGCTTTTTGAATTCTGTGTTTCAGGTGCTGAAAGCCTGGACACTGTGATTGTTTACCAGTTTCTTTATCACCAACTTTTCTACCACTGTTTCTATATAACATTTTTGTTTTTCTGAGACCAAGGTTGGCTATTCCTTTGCCTAATCCCAGCCTAGAAAGGCTAGGGGGTGTCTACTGTTTTCTCTGGCCCCCTCCCACACAGAGAAATCTGACAGGGTTGAACCTGCCAGGAGCAAACAAAAAGCCCCACTGGTCACACACAAAGCAGATAGACACACACAGGACACAGAAGAAACTGGGTTATTTGAGCCTATCAGCATTTCCCACTTTCCCACAGCATGTTAGTTCTGAAGGTTGTTTTAATTTGTTTATTTTCTTGGAGACCAGAACTGGGAAAAGAGTTGCTGGAGTCAGTAATGTCATAAACAGATAGTTAAGGGTTAAGGTCTCTTTTACCTGTAAAGGGTTAACCAAGCTCAGTAACCTGATGAACACCTGACCAGAGGACCAATCAAGGGATAAGACCATTTCAAATCTCTGGGGAGGAAGTGCTTTGTTTGTGTTCTTTGTTGGGGATTGCTGCCGTTTCTCTTTTTTCCCCGGATCTAAGAATGAGACATATCTCCAAGTTCTCCAGGAGTTTTCCTGGAAGAGTATTAGAAAGGCCAGTTTTAGTCGCCTAATTAATTTCTACATTGCAGTTGTATATTTTGCTGAAAGAAATATCTTTATTTATGTTTGCATTGCCCAATTATTCTGAGAAAGAGAGGGGAGAGAGAAAGCCTCTCAGGATTGATAAGCCTAGACCCTGTATATTTTTCATCCTGGTGTTACAGAGATAGTGTACTTACTTTCTCTCTTTTAATAAAATCTTTCTCTTTAGAACTTGATTGATTTTCCCTTGCTTAGATTTTTCAGGGGAGGAGGGGGGAAAAGTGTAGATCCCTCTTTCTTTGATTCAATAAGCTTGAATCCAGGCCATCTCTCCCAAGGACTAGGGAGGAAGGGAAGGGGATAGGAATCCCTCTTTAGTAATGTTAAGATTCAAGGAGGTTTGGATCTGTGTTCCCCAAGAGGAAAGTTTGGGGAACAGGAAGTGTGCCAGACGCTAAAGAAACTTGGCTGGTGGCAGCTTTACCAGATCTAAACTAGGATTTTAGTTTAGAGGAGTCATGCAGGTCCCCATCTTGTGGGCGCTAAAGTTCAAAGTGGGGAACAAACCTATGACACAGTGGAATTAGAGCAGGGAGGATAAGTCTCATGATTCGTCACTAACCAAAGGCTTTGTAGACAGAGCGATAATGTTACTGAATGGTCTGGCTAACCCTGCAGTTAGAAACAATCAACTCTCTGGTGGTAAATTTACAGAGGCTCTGCTGCTGATCATGAAGTAGAAGCACATTACCTTTAAACAGCTGCTATTTCAGTGCCTCTGGAGTACAGAAAACAATGATCTGTGTTAAAGGAAAGTTGCCATTTCTCAGGCCCCAATTTCTGTTTTGTGTGTACAGGAGGGTTTGAATGTGTAGCAGGTAGTTTGGTCAAGCTTAGCTATTTTGTGTGTGTAACAGGCTCCTGCCCACCTCCAGCAGAGGTTTCAGTCACATCACGATGGCAACTTACGAATGTCACACAGTGAGTCCATCCCTCCCCATATTCAGTCTCTGACCGGAATGTTAGAATGAGGCAGAGAAATGGGAAAGTATCGCAGTAGGAATATATTAAAAGTGGGATTAATCAGAGCTGGGCTGCAGACAGAGCCTGTTCTACAGCTGGTGAAGTGACAGGGACACACTCCGCTAGTGCCGGCTCTGAAATAACAGCAGAAGCAGATGGAAGAGAATGAGCTCATGGGCAGCTGCCCTGTCAGTGCATCACTCCACCTGGCAGGTGTTACACAAAACACAGCATGGTCCATGGTGATTCATAACAGAGCCATTAGGGGAGCAGGAGTCATCCCAATGGAAATCTCTCCACTTCTTTCTCAGTGTTACCTTCTTAGCCCTGGCTTTGGAGATGACCGTGGCCTTATCCTGTCTTGATTTTAGGTAGGATTTTGATCACCTTCTGGGGCTTGGCAACTTAGAACTTTTGAGGGCTTTTCTCTGCCTTTTGGTCCCTGCTGCAGTCAGTACATTCTGGACATGGGCATGGTGGCCTCCTGGGGATCTTGACAGCTTTAGCCAGCTTCTTGGTGGCTATTTTCCTGCTCAGCCACTGTCTTCTTCTCGTGCCTTGTCCTGGGAGCCCAGCTGCTGGTTGAATGGGAAGGAGCCAAAGTGCTGGTGACTTTAGCCACCAAGTGGCCTTTGCTCGTCAGACTCCTGAACCCCAACTGGATGTGGTTCTTGTTCTTCTGCACAGCACAGCCCTGGAGAGGAGGGGTCTGCAAATGTACATTCCTATGATCCCTTTGTTTAATTGACGAAAACATAAACTAGACACTTAGAGGCTTGGAACTGATTTCAGCTGATGGGCAGGTGTGCTAGGTTTTTATGCATTTGGACAGTGAAATGTTGAGTGTTACATTCATTTCAAGCATCCCCATATAGTGGAGCTTCTGAACATAATGGAGAATGGTAATCAAAATATTTTCCCTTTTTCCAAAAAAAAAAAAAAAAAAAAAAAAAAGAAAAAAAAAAGGCATTAGAGGGCACTTGGATTTGAAGCAGGGACCACTTGATCTGCAGTCAAGCACTCTACCACTGAGCTATACCCCCATGAGGCAGATGCTTTCCCCATTGTGGCTGAAGCACATCAGTGATTCAATAGCAGGCGCAGGATTCTCTCTGGGGCACAGAGATTTTTCAGAGAGTTGGTGGCTCCTTTCTTTCCTCACCCTGGAGTAAACTCAGCTTTTTATTCCATGATACATGTTTTATGGACGTGCTGCCAGCAGCTTGAAGAAGAGGAGAGTGGATATCTCACTCTCAGGGCTGAAGATATTGCCACGTCCCTCTCTCGGCCGTTGCCATTTGCAGGAGAAGTTTCAATGGGGTGAATGCCTGAAGCTCAGACTAGAGACACAGAAGGTTTTGCTGTTCGTTGAACGGCACAGAGTGTGTCTGTATGTGAAACTGAGGAGGGACATGGGGAACGCCCACAGGGTGGCGCAATGCCCCTAAGCTAAGGCAGGAGGAAGGAATGGGGCTGAGGAATGACTGAAGTGGACTCACCTGGGATTGAAATGACATTTGTTTGTGTCGGGCAGTGAGAAATGTGACATTAATTCAGATGCAGGGTTGAGGCTTCTTTAGCTCCTTGTAGAAGTGTGACTTGATTTCCCAGAAGGGAGAAGGGGAAAGTCTGGGCGGCCGTTAGTCTCTGGCTGGAGCAGTGTATGAAAAAGGCTCCAGAGGCGGCTGGCAATTACAGGCCACTGAGGCTAACGTCAGTACCAGGCACATTGGGTGGGTGTAGAGCCAATGATTAGGAAACATCGGTGAGCGGAATTTGCTGGGTGTGGCGGGTGGTTACCTGCTCCTGCACCTGCCAGGCAGCAGCCCAGGAGAGGGCTGGGGCTGGGGCAAGAGAGCCTGGGCTGATGCCGATGGAAGTAGGCTCAGCTGTGGCCATGCCCCAGTCAGGCAAGCTAGCCCTAGAAGGGCTGTGGGCCAGGGCCAGTCAGTCTCCCTCTGCTTGTAGTGAGAGAAGGGCATGGCTGCAGGGACCCAAGCAAGACACCTAGAATGGGAGCAGGGCTGGGAAGGGCCAGAGGGCTGGGAGCTCTGGCCTGGAAAGCCCCAGTCTGCAGGCCTGACTATAGGCTGAATAGGTGCAGGGCTGCAATGGGGCAGCCAGTGGGAAGCAGAGGCGGCAGGTCAAACCCTTTGCCTGTGATGAGTGGCTCATGCTGCAGTCTGCCCAGTGAATGGGGGCTGGATGGAGACTGGGCAGTAGCCAAGACTGAGGTGAAGTGGGGATATTGGGTGGGGTTCCCCTGGGAGGAGAGACCCAGGGCTGAGGGGGTACTGTCCAGGGTAAAGGGGCACTGGGGTCCTCGGAGGGACAGGGGCCAGCTGAGGTAAGGCAGATCACCGGCTTGCAGAGGGCACTCTGACAGCTGGAGAGCTAATTCCCAAGACAACCAGCAGGAGCGCCGCCAGGTAGTCAGCCCGCTTACAGTAGGAAGAATGAACATGGTTTTGTAAGAGAAAATCATGTCTCACGAATCTACTATAATTCTTTGAAGTCAACAAGCATGTGGATAAAGGTGATCCCGTGGATATAGTATACTTAGATTTTCAGAAAACCTTTGAGAATGTCTCTCCCAAGGCTCTGAAGCAAAATGGTATAGATGGAAGGTCCTCTGTGGGATAGGTAACTGGTTCAAGGCAAGAAAGGGTCTGATTTTCAGAATGGAGAGAGTAAATAGTGGTGTCCCCTGGGGTCTGTACTGGGACCAGCACCGTTCAACATACTCTGAAGTGATCTGGAAAAAGGGGTAAGCGGTGAGGTGGCAACATTTGCAGATGATACAAACCAACTCAAGTTGAATTCGTCCAAAAGAGAGTGCAAAGTGTGACAAAGGGATCTCGCCAAACGGGTAAGTGGGCAGTAATAAGGCAGATGAAATTCAATGTGGATAAATGCAAAGTAATGCACATGGGAAAACATGATCCCAATTCTACATTTGAACTGATGGGGTCTAAATTAGCTCTTACAACAGAAAGAGATCTTGGAGTCACTGTGGATAGTTCTGGAAAACATCTACTCAATGTGCATCGGCAGTCAAAGCCAACAAAATGTTGGGAAGTCATTAGAAAGGGATGGCTAACAAGACAGAAATATAATGTGCCTCTCTATAAATCTGTGGTATACCCACATCTTGAATAGTGGAGCTGGCCCTCATCTCAAAAGATATATCGGAGTTGGGAAGGTACAGAAAAGGGCAGCAAAATGATTAGGGATCTTGAACAGCTTCCATGTGAGGTGAGATTAATAAGACTGAGGGAGTTTTCAGCTTGGAAAGAGATGACTAAGAACTAGGGGTCACCCGATGAAATGAATAGACAGCAATTTAAAACAAACCAAAGGAAGTATTTCTTCATCCAACACAGTCAACCTGGGAAACTTTGCAGAGGATGTTGTGAGGCCAAGACTATAACAGGGTCCATCAAAGAACTAGGTAAGTTGATGGAGGACAGGTCCATCATTGGCTATTAGCGAGGATGGGCAGGGATACAAAACCATGCTCTTGTCCCCAGCCTCTGTTTGCGGAAGCTGGGAATGGGCGGCCAGGATGGATCGCTTGATGATTCCCTGTTCTGTCTATTCCCTCGCGGGCACCTGTTAGCCACTGTGGGAGGACAGGATTCTGGGCTGGCTGGACCATTGATCTGATCCAATATGGCCGTTCTTATGACCAATAGAGGCAGTCCTCACCAGCAATATTTATATTTGGTGCACTGAAAGGGCTAACTTTCCAAAGCTGACCCAAAGATTTAGTAAAAGTGTTTTGGAGAAAAACTCTAAACAGAACAATGTGAATGAAAATTGGGAGCTATTGTTTGAGGAGCTTGTTAGATGGGCCATAAGCTACATTGCATAATTAGCTGAGCTTGCAATGGCCTTCCACTAAACTCGCTGACATTTCTCCGTCTGCAAATGTAGTACCCATTTTAAAACCTAGATCAATCAATTACAACATGTCAGGAAGATTCTAGGCATCAATTATCTGATCATTGGGTTGATGGTGATAAACAAGAGATTCTCATAGGCTCCCTCCCTCCTCCCAAGAGCCACCTCATCCTCTCTCCCTTTCTGCTCCAGCATCCTTTGCAAACTTTGAAGACAGATGCCTTGTGATGGCCTTCGCTCTTGGGAAGCTGCCTAGTGGTCAGGGTTTCGGTCCTTCGGGAAAAGGGCGTGGCATGTAGCCCAGGGCCCCCCATGGGCTCTGACCCAGGCCACTCTGAGGGCAACATTTCCTACCACCCGCTATTGTCCAAAGTTTGCAGTTTGTCACAGGAAGCTCTGAGCGGTGTCATCTCACTGCTTGGCACCTCTTTGCGGCCGGGTATGGCAGGCAGCTCTCTCCTTCTTAGGGTGGCAGCTGTGTCTGTTACACTGACAGATCCGGGTCGGTGACTTGTCGGTGGAGTGGGATCAAACTGGGAACTCAGGAGCTTAGTCGTGGGCCTCCACAGCATGAACTGAAAGCCACCTGGCTGTTAGCTAAGACTGTAGAAAAGACTCATTTTATCTCTCCTCTAAGTGATCCCGGTGCCACTAGCTGGGACGCCCCACCACACCTGGAGGTGTGTGGGTTACGATACTTCCCCTAGCTGAGAGCGCATCCTGAGCTTGGAGAGGTTCCAGCTGTAATCCCGGGCGACCCCTGTAACAGTGCAACCACTCGCAGGACACTATTGAGAGTATCAATTCAGGACAAATTGCTTCGAGCAGGGCAGTCACAGCCCAAGGCTGGGTGCCCTTTACTATTAAAGCACGTCACAGCAGCCATGCAGAGAGGACTTTGGTTTTACCCCACTGGCTAATCGGACATCATACAAGCAATTCCCTCAGCTATTCCAGTTCCCTTCTATCACCACCAGCTCCGCTCCTTATGGGGATGAATGGTTATGAAATCCGATACCCCAGTAAAAGAAAAACGTTCTCTCAAAGGACTCCAAGGACCAAGCCCCAGATGCAGGTGAATAGATGAGTCAGATCTTACCCACAAATCACGCTCTTGCAAATCCTTTAGCATCTAAAATCTAAAGGTTTATTCATAAAACAGAAAGAAATATAGATGAGTTAAAATTGTTAAACGAAATCAGTTACATCCAGTAATGTCAAAGTTCTTGGTTCAGGCTTGTAGCAGTGATGGAATAAACTGCAGGTTCAAATCAAGTCTCTGGAGTCAATCCACAGCTGGGATGGGTCATTCAGTCCTTAGTACAGAGCTTCAGTTTGTAGCAAAGTCCCTCCAGAGGTATGAAGCAGGATTGAAGATAAGATGGAGACGAAACATCAGCCTTTATAGTCTCTTGCCATGTGAGTCTTTGTGTTCTTTGTCCCCAGGACACTATCCAGTATCAGAGGGGTAGCTGTGTTAGTTTAGATCTGTGGAAGCCAGTAAATAATTAACAGGTTTTGAAGAGATCTTAATGAATGTTAGTTAGCATGAGTTAGGTTAACTGTGACCCTGGTGACGTGAGGAAGCAAGATAATGTAAGACAAGTGAATTGTGTGAAAGTTATTACGACCTTGCAATATGCAGTCTTGCAGTCTTGTTTTTCTAGTGAGATAGCAGAAAAGCATGTATAAAAAAATGTATTTGTTGCTTTTTACTGTCTGTATTATTGCTAGAAATTGTCTGAAACAACAGTATAAAGGCTTGATGTAATTGTTTACCAGTTGAGACCTGTCAGGACCCTGTGTCCTATGGCACTCTCTCCTCCATTGTAATTACTGGAGAAATAATAAAGTATTTAATTTTGCTGCACCCAAACAAAAAGCGAGAACAAGTTTTCTTCGACAATTTGGGGGCTCGTCCAGGATAACGCCCACAGACCCACAGACAACTACTACGGATCATTCCCTTGAACCCCATGGCGCCACGCAGAGGTATGAGACCTTTTGAAATCTCTATTGGGGTATCGGAGGAGGACTTTCCGTGAGGGCGTCTGTCTCTGTTGAGCTCACGCCATCTGAACTTATTGACTGTGCAGCAGGATCAGATGCAAAGTGGTATTGGGAGAGGCCCCAATAAGGTTAGTTTATAGCAGTACTGGGAACTGCTGAGTTGTAAAGGAAATGCATAAGGTAATGCATAAGGTAATGCATAGGTAAATGCATTAGAATGCACCAGTGCTGAGGGGTTTTTACCGCCTCGAGAGGGGTTGTCATACCGCCTCATGGTATTGGTCGGACGAGGTAAAAGATGCATCATGGTTAAAAAAAAAAAAAAAAAAAAAGATAAAAAGGTTGAAAAGGGTTAAAAGAAAAAGGAAGAAAACAGGCCTTGGGGTGTGTGTGTGTGTGTACACCAGTGTGAGTGGCTGTTGCAGGCTGGCCCAGTAACTAGTGGATCTTTAGGAGATCCGACCCACGGTGGGCTGACTCAGCCTGGCATAGTCCGGCGAGGAAGCTGCCTGGGTCTAGGGTGTGTGAACCCATCTTCCTCCCCTTTCCCTTCCGTGTGGGCTACTGACAGTCTGATCATCTCCTTGGTTTTGAGCCGCTAGCACGGACAGGACACCCTCTCTGTGTGTGTAAGTGGAAATGGGTAAGGGACAGTCTAAATATTCCACCTTACCCCTAAGGGTGCCCAGCATATTACATGTACGTACATTATGGTCCTAAAACCTGCAGGTATTTAAATGATTGGAATCTGTATACGCGTGAAAATTCATTTAAACAATGCCCGATAGAAGGTACCTTCAATCTAGATAAGATCATATATCTCAATGGAGCTTTAATCACAGAGAAAAACCTCTGACACAGTGTGAGCAATTTGTCTAGGAATGAGTTAATTTGAAATTCGGCAGCCCTGAGATAAAGGAGAAGTTGTTTTGTCTTCAAGGTCATGAATTAGTGCGGACTATACTAAGTGCAAAGAAAACTGCTTTCAGCCCCAGCTGCTTGTGGAAAATAGAGGCACTACAAGTTACAGAATGGAATTATATTTGCAAGCAACTTCCCAGTGAGACATGTGTGAGTATTAAAGTGGTTTAAGGCTTGGGGCATTCATATTTTCCTGAGTGATGTGGGAGTGTTCCCAATACTCTCCATTGTTGTTTTATTATTTTTAATGAAGCTTTAAAATTTGGATACATGGTGTGATTTCTCTATCTACCCCCAGTCCTGCAATGTCAGTTTGATCACCTGACATAAGGGATAATTGGTAACAGAAATTTGTCACAGTTTGGTGAGCAATAGAAATTGGGAAGCCCTGTAGAATTTACACCATCTATCTGTTTTACCCTTGTTATTTTATGTTTGCTTTGTTTGGTATTGTTTGGTATTATATGATAAAGTTGTATGGTTAAAGGTGAGCCCTAATAGAATAAGGAGACACTATTTGGTATTGGTGCACTATTTAGCTTTGGCTCTGTTTTGTTTAACCGGTTACTGATGTTTTTCTGCTCTGTTCATTTGGGCGTTAGGTGTGTGGCGGAACTGAACTTCTCGTTAAGTAATTCCTCAGGGTGGAAGCCATGTGTGCGATGAAGCTCTGAGGTTGTCTGAGATTTTACAGTCCCCGTAGCGGACAATATAATAGAAGTAGAAAAATTTGGCTTAGACTGTAATTTTCTTTGCTTTTTGTGTAATTTTCTTTTCTGTTTAAGTGTCAGCGGACAAATGGGTGGGTCTCTGGGTAGACCCCCAAAGGGGTTTGGATTATGTGTTAAGTGAATGGCCATGTATTTTTGCCCATGTGGCAAGCCTTACTAGGGAGGACTCAGGTAGTCTTGTGAGTAGAAATGTTTTGCGGACAAGACCAGAAGGGTGGGGGCTAGTTGAGTAGCCCACCCTCCTAGCTAAGAACTGGTTGTGGAACAAGCTCGTGTCCATGGACGGGACGATTCAGTGAGGAAAAAAGGATCGGGCCCCGGCGGACAGGCAACAGACAGAGTGATTGGAAAACAGGTTGGAAACTTTTGAGGTGTAGTGGAAAGAAGGAGTAAGTGAATATAAGCATGAGGATTTCAAATACTCAGAAGGATATTTGGAATGGTGATTTGCATTGGTAAAGTGGCTGTTGGAAGGAAAAAGCAATTGATTTTTAAGGAAAATGAAAAATTGACTCTGTGTTTGCTGGGGAACAGCACTTGAACTTTGTGAAAAAGCTAAAGAGAACAGTTTTTTGGTGTCTTTGACATGTTTGTGAATGAATTCAGGCAAAGAAATTATTAGATTGCACTCATTTGGCTATGAACGATTTTGTTAAATCAGTTGAAGAATGTATACAGTGCTATGTAATGAAATTTTATTAGGCCCTACAGGCACTATACGTGGGGATGTTTTCTTTCAGTGTTTAAAAGCAGGAGTTAACAGTAAAAAGAAAGCAAGCCGGAGAGCATCTGTGTTAATGCAAATTAACTAACTGATAAGGTAGAGGCCGCTGAACCAGGGCTGTCTAAGAAGCACATACGAGAAAATATGGGGTAATTCCTCTGTTTTGCCTAGAATCAACAAGAGTATTTGTATATTTTAAGTATTTAACTGCCCCGAAGAGGTGGATCTCTGTTTTGTCTTTCAGATAATCAAAGAACATTAATGCCAGCTGCACAGCATTCAACGTACTATGATTTACTGGCAGTCACAATTATGTTGTGTGTTCTATGTTCTGTTTTGTGGTGTTTTGTCTCGTGGCCAAAAATTGTTGTGTTTAATATTTTCATGAGATGTTCTGATTTGACATCAAGCGAAAATGTTGCATTGCAATGCAGATACTTGTTTTGTTCAACTTAGAATACAAAGTGTTTAGTTATATCAGAAAAATGTGATATACTAAAGTCTAATACATTTTCTTCAGTAAGAGAAAGAAACTACATTGGCCAAATCTTTTAATTGAGAATTGTTGTTAAAATCATACTGACAGTCTTTGGAAGCAAGGACATGAAAAGTTAACCCACTCCCCATATTATGCGAGGATCCTTCTGGCTACCTCAGACTTTTAGCCAGAGGGCTGGGGATGGTGGATAGCTATTGGACTAGAAGTTATATTAAGTGAACTTCTCAAAGTGGGTGTGCTTGTCTGGCTTGTTCTTCCAAAGTTCTGTAATAAGGTTATTTAGTGAAAGGGTATATGTGGCATACATTGAATGATAATACTTCTGTACTGTATAACAGTACTGTTTATGTGTTCATGGTATGAAAAGGTGTATAATTGAAGAGTAAAAGTTTCCTTTGTAGGTTAAATGGAAAAAACAACAGAGAATGGCTAACATCGCTGGCCCCAGTCAAGGACGCTGCTTGGCTGCCTACCAAGGAAGGAAATGTTTGCTGCAATTACACGAGATTGGTGTGCAGCGGTAGCCACTCTCCTCCTTGGGGACCTTTGTAGATATTCAGATTGATTTTATTTACATGTCTACATGTTGTGGTTATGGATATATTAGTTTTAGTTGATGTATTTACCACTTGGGTTGAAGCTTTTCCCTGCAGAAAAGCAGGTGTCAGGACTGTTGTGACATTTTGCTTAAAGATTTTGTGCCACGTTTTGCCATCCCTGTGGGTATCAACAGTGATCGTGGAATTCATTTTACTGGACCGATTGTGAAGGAGTTATGTGCAACTCACTGCCCTCACCACCCACAGTTGGGACAGTGGAACGCCAGAACAGGATTTTAAGGAATATACTGGCCCAGATTTGTGCTGAAACGAACTTAAGGTGGCGGATGCCTTCTTTTGGCACTGAGGTGTATGAGAGCCATTCCCAATCGAACGACTGGATTCAGCCTCATGAAATTTGACAGGACACCCAATGCTGACTACCAACTGCACCCCCGCTAACCCCAGCTCAGATGGACATTCATTTGCTGGATAACATAATGCTTAAATATTGTCAGGCACTAATGAAATGTGTTAAGTCTTTTTATGCACAGATGATGGAAGCACTACCAAAGGATCCTGTGCAACCTTGCCACTCGTTGGAACCAGGAGCCTGGGTCTACATAAAGATCCATCAGCGAAAGACTGCCTTGGCTCCATGCTGGAAAGGCCCTTTCCAAGTCCTGCTGACTACCAACACCGTTGTGCAGTGCCACAGACTGACTGCTTGGACCCAGGATTTTCACTGCACAAAGACCCCTCCACATCAGGAGAATTTTCCTATTGATGATTAGCCTATTCTTTCTTCTAGTTCTACTGTGCTTCTGGACAGCAGGGAAAAAGCTCCCTTGTCCACTGCCAGACCAGCTGTGCCTTTAGACTTTTCTAGAAAAAGCACAGCTATTACAGGAGTGATATGTGCTAGAAACCTCTCCTGTAGGATGCTAAACCTTGATTGTTTTGGGAAAGAAGAAGACACACTCACTCCACTGACATTGCCAAAGTCCAGGAATTCCTGACTGAAAAGGACATTGAGAACTGACCCTGGTGAAGAAACAAAGAATTGTACACTGGCAGGAGGAAATTTGTGGGACCCATGCTTGGGACTGTGGTATTAATTGGATTTTGGGGTTTATTCTACAGGCTGCGCCCTGTGTTTTGGATAAATCCTTCAGTATGTATTGCCCTCCCTAGTTGGATTTTACCTGACATTGCCCTTATCCAGTTTTCTACATACCCAGATTGCTCACAAGGGGCTACCATTAGATTAGCACAACAAAAAGGCCTGGGTTATTTCCTCTGGACAAAAAGGGAATTGACCAGATCCCTGTGGGCTGGGGCCAATAGTGTAGTAGCCATTTGGACTATTCTTAAAGGCAACGAACATGATAAGAAATTGGGCCAACTGGAAAAGGCCACTAGCCTTATTTTTGACGCTCAGCTATCTTCAGTACAGGCTGGAGTTGGTGAGTTACATGTCATTTCCACCCTTAGTTCTATGACCCAGAAGTTACTGACAGAGATGGTATTGAATATCACTGAGGCTGGGAAGGCATTGCAGTGGGATCTGGACTAGACTTGGCCCACTGCCCTTCCAGACATGTCAGGAGTACCATCTGATCTGTGGTCATGAAGACATACTTGGACACTTTCTGGATGGAAGTGTGGACATTCACAGTGCTCCTTCCAAGCATATGGACCGGTTAGGGTGGGTGTGGGCTCCCACATACCGAATCCTGCTGGGTCCATGAGGAGGATGCCTGTGGGACTGTAATTGTTTACCGAGACATCTGGGGAAATTAGACCACCTGGTATCTCCAACTGATTTCTAGACAGTACCCCTAGAATGACACCTGACATTTTGGATAAGAATAGAGAGTCAATGGACATTTTGGCCGTTAGAACCACCACAGCTCAGTGTATCTATAAACTGAAGCTAGGGGAAGTTGTCACTGTTTATGACGATATTTGTTGAGAGGGTGGAGGTCAAGGAACTACCCTGACGGGACACCCATTTTTTTTCAACCTAATGATAGCTGTGTGTGCGTTAATGCCACCACTTTACAAGATATACATATTGATCTTACCACTGCTGCAGGCCATTATATCATTTACTGGCCTGCAGATAGAATGCAGATAGAATATTGCAAGTAGCTCTTAGACTTTAGGTATATTTTGATTGGACTAGAATGGTGCCTGATCAGTTTCAAAATTTGCTTTCATTGTTACCAAAGGTTCAAAGAATCTCTGAATTGCAAGGGCAAATTCCCATGCTTTAGAATGTATATCAAGCTGGAAGGAATGCCTTTCATACAGCTTATAGAGTGTTTACTTTATGTACTAGGTATGATGTTTTGTGCTTTGTGTTCACGATTGTACAACAGCCCCATTATATTATTCCTATAGGATTGTTATTATTTGTAGTGTTGTTAGTTAATTTAGGATTATATTATTGTTGTTGTTGTTGTTGTAAATAACGTAAGAATAGCAATACCTTTCATGTTCATGCTAATTATGCATTGTCATTACGTCCATGACGGTTGACATGTTTGCTGTAGAATCTGAAGTCCATGGTTTCATGCGAATTGAGATTTGAGATTGTTTGTTGTACTAGAAGTACAAAAGGGAGTGTGGAAGCCAGTAAATAATTAACAAGGTTTTGAAGAGATCTTAATGAATGTTAGTTAGCATGAGTTAGGTTAACTGTGACCCTGGTGACGTGAGGAAGCAAGATAATGTAAGACAGAGTGAATTGTGTGAAAGTTATTACGACCTTGCAATATGCAGTCTTGCAGTCTTGTTTTCTAGTGAGATAGCAGAAAAGCTTATGTATAAACAAAATGTATTTGTTGCTTTTTACTGTCTGTATTATTGCTAGAAATTGTCTGAAACAACGGTATAAAGGCTTGATGTAATTGTTTACCAGTTGAGAGACCTGTCCAGGACCCTGTGTCCTATGGCACTCTCTCCCTCCATTGTAATTACTGGAGAAATAATAAAGTATTTAATTTTGCTGCACCCAAACAAAAAGCGAGAACAAGTTTTTCTTCGACAGATCTGTAAAAGCAGCAAAGAGTCCTGTGGCACCTTATAAACTAACAAGTAAGAAGCAGGCGGTGACAACACCTCAACTGCTAGAAGAGAGCCTCATCCTCCCTGATTGAACTAACCGCGTTATCTCTAGCTTGCTTCTTGCTTGCATATATATACCTGCCCTGGAAATTTCCACTACATGCATCTGACAAAGTGGGATTCACCCAAGAAAGCTCATGCTCCAAAACATCTGTTAGTCTATAAGGTGCCACAGGACTCTTTGCTGCTTCTATCCAGCATGTGGCACAGAAAAACCTTAGAGTTCTGTCCATAGGCAGGTCCTGCAGACCTTGCTGAGTCACAAGGCGTATCTACCTTCTCTCAATGGGTTGATTGTGTAGCTGATGGTCCTTAATGGGCCATCAAGCAGGCTAGGCAGAACTGACACCAACTTCTCTGGCTGGGCTGTTCCCTGGAAGCAGAGCACAAGTTTGAAATACAGGCAGCATAGAGCCAATACTCATAACATCAACTACAAAATGATACACATCTAGAGATAGCATCATTATAATCAGCCAATCAGAACCCCTCCATAGACCCCTTACACGACAACCTTTCTACAATATTGGCTGCAAATATAGAACAGTGGTCACAACGGTGATCTATACAGTTACAGATTATGTCAGTAACGTCACAGGAGGTGACACGGCATCAGTGAGACTTATACTGGAATACTGCCTCCAGTTTTGGTGTCCTCGTTTTAAAAGATGTTGTGAAATTGGAGCTGGAGCAGCAAAGAGCCACCAAAGGTTCTGAGAGCTGGAGAAAAATGCCTTCTAGTGAGCTATTGAAAGAGCTCAACCTGTTTAGCTTATCAAAAGAAGATTGAAAGGTGACTTCATTGAACTGCCTTAATGGAGAGATTGGGTATTAAAGGGCTCTTTAATCGTGCAGAGAAAGGCACAACAAGACCCAATGTCTGGAAGGTGAAAAGAGACAAATTCATTTTACAACTAAGGCACAAATATTCTCCATCTCCTGAGGTCATTTAATGAAGACTAGATGCCTTTCTGGAACGTGTTGCCCCAAAGTAGCTCTTGTGTCATACAGGAGGCCTGTGATATGCAGGGAGTCAGATTAGATGCTCTAATGGTCTCTTCTGGCCATAAAGTCAACTAATTTCTGAAAAACTGAGTGTAGCATTGGGAGCAGCGTCTGATGTTTCCCTGTCTAGCCGGCTTGCTGCCTAGAACGAACGCTCCTGGAGTGGGGTGATCCCCAGGGAGTAGCTCAAACCTGCAAAGTGCCTGGCCAGGGGCAGGACATTGGCACAGCAAGGGAGGGGTGTGGCAGTGACATCACAAAGGCCTTTTGCAGGACCTCAGACTATTGGTCCAAGGTGGTGGGGAGGTGGTGACCTCACAGAGAGATGCTGACATCAGCCAGGCAGGACAGGGGCGAGGGGCCAGGGAAACCTCAGAGACCCCTGTGGCTTTGCTTCAGCAAGTCTCCTTCTCCAGGTCTCTCTTTGAGGACTGAGAGAGTATTCGGGTTCACGGACGTGAGCGCCAGGAGGAACCTCTTTCGAGTTTTCTCCTTCCCTTTTAGTGATTTTACTAGAAAACAGCCGTCTCTGTTTAGAAGGTAAGACCTTCCTGGAGGTTTGAAACCTGTTCAGTCTGATCCATCTGGTGAGAGTTGAATTCTAGGCATGGAAAACACGAGCTTAAAGGAGGCAGAATTTTATTGCGCACCTGGGATTTTGTAGCTTAGCATCACTGGGGACATTGGGGTTTGTGCTTTTTGTTTCACCTTTTCCTCCCTCCCTCCTTTCTCTTCGTCTCTTGCTTATTTTGTCCTTTTTCCTGGTGGGTGGGGTGTGTGTGCATGTGTGTGTGTTGCGGGGGAGTGCTCTGCAGCTCCCACTGTGGGAGGTCCACACAAAAATGTGGGGCTGAAATAGTGCTCGGGCAGTGATCCCCACCAGTGGCCTGGGCCATCCTTTGGGCTCTCTGGTGAGAACCCTCAGCCTCCTCTCTTCAGTCTCTACCCTGATTGGCTGAGCAGGGGTTATTGACAGGAGGAGACTCAGATCCTTGTTGTTCTCTTTAAGACCAAGGAAATAAGTCAGAATCAGTTCTATGTTTGATGAATTTTCCTGCTTCTCTGCATTAATGGTCTCTGAGCAGTTCATGATTCTCTCTATCATTGCAGTTCTCCTCAAATACTTGCTGAATAATTCCTGTGCACTGCTGTTGGGCTGGAGCTCATCTGAGAGCACTTTACTCAGGTCTTTCAGTGTCTGAAATTCAAGATCCGATGGTCAGTTTGAAAATCAGGGTTCTTGGGTCCTATTCCCAACTCTGCCACTGATTGGCTGTGTGACCTAAGACAAGTCAATTTTTCTTTCTCAGACGTAGCTTCTCCCTCTTTCGAGTAGGGATAATAATGATCCGCTCCTACCAGGGTGAGCTGCAGCGGGTTCGCACAGGTTCGCCTTGAACCCGTTGTTAAGTTTAGCAGCCATTTTAGAACCAGTTGTTAAGGGCTGCTAAATTTAACAAAAGTTCCCCCACTCCTCTCCTGCTCCGCCTTCTCCTCCCTCCTGCTTCCCGCGAATCAGATGTTCGCGGGAAGCCTGAACAAGCAGCATGGAGGCAGCCAGCAGGTAAGCTGGGGCGCGGAGGGGGTGGGGAGGTGCGGCTGGCTCAGCAGCTCCCGGTCCCAGACCGCGGCTCCCTCCAGCCCAGCGCCGGCCCGGGGAGTCGGGCCCCGTGGCGCCGGCCCGGCCCAGGGAGTCGGGCCCCGCGGCGCCGGTCGTGGTCCTGGCAGAGTGGACCCGGTCCCCAGGCAGTGTGGTAAGGGGGCAGGGAGGGGGTGGGTTGTGGGGTGGATAGGGGTCAGGGCAGTCAGAGGGCAGCGAACAGGGGGATTGAAGGGGGGCAAGGGTCCCGGGAGCAGTCAGGAAAGAGCAGGGTTGGATGAGGTGGTGGGGCACTCAGGGACAGAGAGAAGGGGTGGTTGGATGGGGTAGGGGTTCTGGGGGGCCATGGAGAAGGAGAGGAGGGGTTGGGTGGGGCGGCACGGGGCAGGCAGGGGACAGGAAGGGGGATGGGTCAGGGTCTCGGAGTGTGTGTGTCAAGGAACATGAGGGGTTGGAGGCACGACCCGGGAAGGAGGAACCCGTTGTTAAAAATTTGGCAGCTCATCACTGGCTCCCACCTAGCTCAACACACTCCTCTTCCCCAGCACACACTGTCTCTCCCAGAACACAAACAGTCTCTACCCCGCCACGCACACTGCAGTTGAAAAGCAGCTGGTAATCTAGTAAGATGCCCATGGAACGGTGGGATAGAGAAACCTGCATCATGTGATGCTGTACCAGCCCGTGAGGCATTGTAAACCCTTCCCAAAACTCCCTGCAGCCAGTTGCACAGTGGGATAGTTACCCACAGTGCATTGCTCTCTGTTGCCATTCAGAACTGCTAGCATGGATGTGCTCTGGTGACACAAGGGGCATAGGGAGGACGTTCAATAGCTGTTTAGTTAAAACACTTTAACTAAAGCAGCCCTGCCGGGGGGGTGGTGGCTCCTGTCTTTCCTCACCCTGGAGTCAACTCAGCAGGTTATTCCATTCTTGCTGTTTCCTGGAATCGCCTCAGGCGACCGATGAAGGGCGTGGCCAGGGTGGGTCTGGGGAGGGGCAGAGAGGTTCAGGCGGTGGGCAGAGCAGGTCTCGAAGGTGGGGGCAGTGGGCAGGGCGGGTCTCAGGGAGAGGCAGAGAGGTGTGGGTGGTGGGCAGGGTGGGTTGCAGTGACGGGTCAGAGAGGTGGCGGTGGCGGCTGGTGGGCAGACCTTGTGTTAGGGGGTGGAGAGGCACGAGCAGGAGGCAGGTAGGCCTTGGGGGAGAGGACGAGCGAGTGAGAGGTGGCTCAGCCGTCCTCAGCCAAAGAGGAAGAGCGGGGGGTGGGAAGTGGCCAAACAGGAGCAAGGGGAGCACAGGTGGAGCCACAGAGAGAGGAGAAGGGTGGGGGCAGTGCCATGGTCTGGGCACCAATGGGCCCCACTTCCAGGAGCTTCAGCGCTCACACCCAGCCTCCCCAAATGCAAGAGCCATGGGCCACCTATTCTCTTCATCTTCACTAACCAAGCCCCTCCCAAGCTATGCTGATGGGAGAAGCCCTCCTGTTGGCACAGCGCTATCTGCACGGGGTTAGGCTGATATAACTGCATTGCTTAGGAGGTAAATTTTTACACCCCTGAGTAATGTAGTTACACCAATCTAATTTTGTAGTGTCGACCTGTCCAAAGAACCTTGGGAGTAAAACTTCACCTGCTCCTCTGCTTTACTGAATCCAAACACCAGCAAAGCTTGTCAGGCCCAGATGGAGGTTGGCAGAGAGTCAGGTGTGTGCAGACATGATCCCTTCAGCAGCTGTAGGCACCATGGCTTAGCTGGCTAAAACCACTGTTTTGTATACAGGAGATCCTGGGTTCAAGTTCCAGTGGTACCTTACTGAGTTGCTTTTGGGGCACCTGGTATTGGCTACTGTCAGAAGACAAGATTCAGAGCTGGATGGACCTTCGGTCTAGCCTAGTGTGGTTTTTCTTATGTTTTAAATTACACTCACAGGCACTGAGGATAGAGTTACTGAAAGTTTGGGAGTTAGGAGCTGATAGGTCAGTGGTCCAGTCCCCTCACAGACAAGCCCCTCCCTCTGGGACAGGGGCAGGTTTGAGCTCTCACACCAAATGCCTCATTGTGGCTGCCAGAATCTGTGGGCAGCTCGTTTAGTTTATGCCAAGGGTGGAGTCCTGTTTTGTGCACCGTGTCTGAGAATGAAAATCCTAAACCTGCCCTTTGAAATAACAAAAGCAGCAGGACGTGTTTCTGTCCCTGCCCCAGAGCAGACAGACCAATGGAGAAATGCCGTGAGTCCAGGGTAATACTCCCCCGCGGTTTTACCATTTCCACTTGCTAAACCCCCTCCCAACCTTCTGGGCTCCTGGAGCAGGGGACTGAGCCTGAGCCGAGACACGGACACTGCAACTTTACAGCCCAAGCCGCATGACCCTGATTAATGTGACACGGGCCAGTCGTGGGTGTTTCATTGCACTGGAGACGTAGCCTAATGTTATGTCTACACTGCGATTAACACACCCAGGGCACCTGTCTCAAAGCCCGGGTCAGCTGACTCAGGGTTTTGGGGCTTGGGCTGCAAGACTATAAAATTACAGGGCAGACATATGGGCTTGAGCCCAACCTCTGAGACCCCACGAGGGGTGAGGGTTTCCAAACCCAGGCTTCAGTGTGAACACAAATATCTGCACCACAGTTTTAGCCTCTCAGCTTTAGCACCATGAGCCCAAGTCGGATGACCCAGGCCAGCCCTGCCATCTTTATCCCAGGAGAGATGGACTCTAAGGGTATGTCTCCATTGCCATGTCAGCCCAGGTGTGGCACGCTGTGCTCAAAGCAGCACCCTGGAAGCCCCATATTCACCACTCTCATATAATGATGATACGGTTTGTACAAAGTCTGCCTGGTGAGGTGTCATTTCAAAAGTACTGGTCTGTTGAACATTAATATTGTGAGAGATTGTGTGTGTAGCATTGGCTGGGAAGTTTTGCTCTGTGTGTGTGACTGAGATGAGGGTGGGAAATGCCCACCACCAGCCTTTCAGGTGTGACAAGGGAGGAGCCAGACCCGCTGCTGGCCCATTAAAGGGATCCACACTCCCAAGGACTATCCCAGGAACCGTGTACAATGCAGACTTCTCTGAGATAGCACAGCGACAATGGACACTGCTTGACTCACATCCTAGCAAAGGGACTTCCTAGCAAGTTGGAAGAAACTACGAAAGGGGGGGTAGAGACATTATGAGTTGCCCTCTCTCCCCCACAACTCAACAGCTGGAAATACACCTGGATGACAAAACTGATTCAGAAATCAGAAGAGAATAATAATAGTACATTCAAACCAAAGTCCCCAAACAGACTAGTAGTGGTTTCTCAGCAGAAAATTTTCAGTTTGGGGAATTTTGTTTTCTCAGTCAGACCTTGCCAAGAGAAGATGGTTGAGTTGCCTCCTTCAGACCAGCTTGGCCTAGACACTAGCTCTGGTTCACTGTTGTGACCTTGCTCAGAATGGAGGTATTGTAATTATCTGGGGAGGTCCCAGGGTGTTAGGGGGAAATTATGAGGCTGTTCCCTTTTGAGATAAAAACTAAATAATGCAGGACTAGAGAATTTTTTTTTTAGAAATCTGGGATTTAGACATTTTATTTGAAGCAGGGGGTGCAGCTGAGATTCTGAGAAGGCTTTTGTTTGCAAGAAGCAACATTGCTGGATCTGTCATTGTACCAAGGGGGGAGATGGTTGTCTATAAAGGAGAGTGAAGACTAAATACATCCGATGAGGATGGGATTTGAACCCATGCATGCAGAGCACAATGAATTAGCAGTCCACCACCTTAACCACTCGGCCACCTCATCTAAACTGCTAAAACAGGGACAGGAGGAGAAATCTAAGGCTGGCAGAGATAGGGACACTAAGACGTTTTTAAATACGAAGCGTAAGCAGGGGCTGAATGAGCTCCCCCCTCACATCTAGTGAGGAGCTGGGGGAAGACTTCAGGAACAGGCCGTGTTTGCACAGACACCCCTACTCTGCCTAGCTATGCAGCATGATGGGGCTGCTTCCCCAAAATGACCAGTTTGGGATGGTGGTTGGTTACAAATCACTTTAGCATTGAGTGGAATGAAATGTTATTCTCCTTCCTGTACGAGTGAAGGGCAGCAGAACGTGCCTAGGCCGTCTGACGGAGGGTGGAGTGGGGAGAATCGCTTTCATTGGACGGCAGAGAAGTGATGGAGGATGTCACCCTAACCCAGTGGTCCCCAAACATTTCACACTGCGCCCTCGTATCCATGGCTGTGGCCCCTCGGAAGCCGCGGTTGAGAACCGGGGCTGGGAGTGGGGCCGTTGTTTGCTGGGGAGAGGAGCGGACAGGGTAAGGGAGTCAAGGCCCGGGCTGGGAGCCAGGGGCCCAGGCTGAGGTGGGGTTGGGAAGAGCTGGGACAGAGTGGGGCTCCCTCCCTGCCCTCCATGGGGCTGGCTCAGGCCCTGAGGTGCCCCCATCAATCTTCCTCTGTGTCCCCCTAGGAGTCACGCCCCACATTTTGGGGACCACTGACCCCCTACTCGCTAAGCAGGGGCTGGTGATGCCAAAGCCCAGGGAAAGGGAGAACAAGTGCGGGGGCCCCAGCACCGGAACCATGACCCCCCCACTTCTGAGTGTGGCTCCGCCCCCTTCCACACCTTCCACCCACGGCCCCACCCACTGTCACCTCTGTTCCACCCCTTCCCCCACTGGCCCCACCCTGTCACTCCTTTACCCCGGCCCCGCTGCGGCCCCGAGACCAGAGAAACTCTGTGCCCCTGCTGCAGCCCCCGGGCCGTAGCAGGGAGTGGGAGCTCCTCCAGCCCTGGGGCTGACATGGGGGAGACTTTCCCAGGGGGGCCCAATTTGGCCAGGGCCCCTAGTCATGGGCCCCACTGCCCCCTTGGCGACGCAAGGTTTGGGGAGGCTGAGCCCCCCCGAGCCTCCATTACGAGCCGCCCAGGCTACCTCTGCTCAGTGGGTGGCCAGTCTCCCTGTGTCTCTGCTGTTCGTGCTGGGGAGCCTGGCTGGCCTTAGGGGTGGGGCCCCCGGCAGCCGCCCAGGGCTCCAGGGGGTCAAAGGGCACCGTGTGGCCGTGCAAAGGTGCTCACTGCTCTCCCCTGCCCCAGTGCTCCTCCGTGGCCCCACAGAGGCTGGGGGGAGCGAGGAGCAGCACTATGTGCTCCTGCGTCCTGGTCACTTTCCCCACCTGGGCCGGGCTGTGAGGAGCATCAGAAGCTGCTGTTCTCTGCCCTCCTGACGCAGCCCGGCTGAGAAGTGACCTGGATGCAGGGAGCTCAGATGATGTCGCTTCTCGCCCCCCTGCCCCTGCTAGGGAAGGCTGCTGTGTGGTGTCTCCATGGCTGCACTTTCAGTGATGCAGGTTTCTCAATCCCATTGTTCCATGGGCATCCTACTAGATTGCCAGCTGCTTTTCAACTGCAGTGTGGAGACTGTGTGTGTGTGGGGAGAGACAGTGTGTGTCTTGAGGAAGAGTGAGTGTGTTGAGGTAGGTAGGAGCGGATCATTATTATCCCTACTTGAAAGAGGAGAAGCTAAGGCTGAGAAAGGAGAATTGACTTGTCTTAGGTCACACAGCCAGTCAGTGGCAGAGTTGGGAATAGGACCCAAGAGCCCTGATTTTCAAACTAACCATCGGATCTTGAATTTCAGACATTGAATGACCTGAATAAAATATGCTCACATGAGCTTAGAATCAGACTGAACAGGTTTCAAACCTCCAGGAGGCTCTTACCTTCTAAACAGGGACGGCTGTTTTCAGTAAAATCACTAAACGGGAAGGAGAAAACTCGAAAGAGGTTCCTCCTGGCGCTCACCTCCGTGAACCCGAATACTCTCTCAGTCCTCAAAGAGAGACCTGGAGAAGGAGACTTGCTGCAGCAAAGCCACAGGGGTCTCTGAGGTTTCCCTGGCCCTCGCCCTGTCCTGCCTGGCTGATGTCAGCATCTCTCTGTGAGGTCACCACCTCCCCACCACCTTGGACCAATAGGCTGAGGTCCTGCAAAAGGCCTTTGTGATGTCACTGCCACACCCTCCCTTGCTATGCCAATGTCCTGCCCTGGCCAGGCACTTTGCAGGTTTGAGCTGCTCCCTGTGGATCACCCCACTCAAGGAGCGTTCGTTCTAGGCAGCAAGCCGGCTAGACAGGAAAACCTCAGACGCTGCTCCCAATGCTACACTCAGTTTTTCAGAAATTAGTCGACTTTATGGCCAGAAGAGACCATTAGAGCATCTAATCTGACCCCCTGAGTATCACAGGCCTCTGGTATGACACAAAAGCTACTTTTGTGGCAAACACATTCCAGAAAGGCATCTAGTCTTCATTAAATGACATCAGGAGATGGAGAATCCACCACTTTCCTTGGTAGCTTGTTCCTATGGTGAATCATCCTCACTGTTGAATATTTGTGCCTTAGTTGTAATATGAATTTTTCTCTTTTCACCTTCCAGCCATTGGGTCTTGTTATGCCTTTCTCTGCTCGATTAAAGAGCCCGTTAATACCCAATCCTTTCTCTCCATTAAGGCACTTCAGCACTTCAATGAAGTCACCTTTCAATCTTCTTTTGATAAGCTAAACAGGTTGAGCTCTTTCAATAGCTCCCTAGAAGGCGTTTTCTCCAGCCCTCTGAACATTTTGGTGGCTTTTTACTGCTCTAGCTCCAATTTCACAATATCTTTTTCAAATGAGGACACCAAAACTGGAGGCTATTCCAATATCAGTCTCACTGATGCTGTGTCAGCTCCTGTGATGTTATTGACATAATCTGTAACTGTACAGATCACCATTGCAACCACTGTTCTACATTTGCAGCCAATATTGTAGAAAGATTGTCGTGTAAGGGATCTATGGAGGTTCTGATTGGCTGATTATAATGATGCTATCTCTAGATGTTTCAGAGTAGCAGCCATGTTAGTCTGTATCCACAAAAGAACAGGAGTACTTGTGCTACAGCTCACTTCTTCGGATGCATAGAATGGAACACACAGACAGGAGATATTTATACATACAGAGATCATGAAAAGGTGGAAGTATGCATACCAACAGGAAAAGTCTAATAAATTGAGATGAGCTATCATCAGCATGATGAAAAAAAACCTTTTGAACTGATAATTAAGATGACCCATAGAAGGTGTCAGGAGAACTTAACATAGGAAATAGATTCAATTAGTGTAATCACCCAACAATTCCCAGTCTCTGTTTAGGCCAGAGTAAATTGTATCTAATTTGCATATTAATTCGAGTTCAGCAGTTTCTCTTGAGTCTGTTTTTGAAGTTTTTGTTGCAAAATTGCCACCTTCAAGTCTGTCACTGAGTGGTTAGAGAGGTTGAAGTGTTCTCCCACTGGTTTTGAATGTTATGATTCCTGATGTCAGATTTGTGTCCATTTATTCTTTTGCATAGAGACTGTCCGGTTTGGCCAATGTACATGGCAGAGAGGGCATTGCTGGCACATGATGGCATCTCTAGATGTGTATCATTTTGTCGTTGACGTTATGAATATTGGCTCTATGCTATCTGTATTTCAAACTTGTGATATGCTTCTGGGAACACCCCAGACAAGCTGGTGTCAGTTCTGCCTAGCCTGCTTGATGGCCCATTAAGGACCATCAGCTACACAATCGACCCATTGAGAGAAGGCAGATACGCCTTGTGACTCAGCAAGGTCTGCAGGGACCTGCCTATGGACAGAACTCTAAGGTTTTTCTGTGCCACGTGCTGGATAGAGTGTCCTTGGGACAAAGAAAGCAAAGACCACATCGCAAGAGACTATAAAAGGCTGATGCCTCGTCTCCATCTTGTCTTCAATCCTGCTTCATACCTCTGGAGGACTTTGCTACAAACTGAAGCTCTGTACAAAGGACTGAATGACCCATCCCAGTGGGGGATGTACTCCAGAGACTTGATTTGAACCTGCAGTTTATTCCATCACTGCTACAAGCCTGAACCAAGAACTTTGCCATTACTGGATGTGAAAGGTTAAAATCCATGTGCATTTTATATAACAACCTGGTCTATGGATTGTGCCACCTCTTTTCCAGACCCGAAGTCAGAGTATGGTCAAGGACCAGAGGCCTAGCAAATAGTGATCAGCTAACAGAAAGCTGGGGTAAACGGAAAGCCTTGCTTGCTAAGATAGGCCTGGTCAGCAAATTGCCAGGTGTTGGAGCTAAGAACTAAAGAATTGTGTCTTATTCAGAGTTGCAGATTGAGCAAAGAATCCCTGTTCCTATTGTGTTAGTCTCTTCTGTAGGAGACATTTTTCCCACAGAGCCAACCTTGAGTTTATGAAAAGTTGGCACGTCAGTATAAGATATGGCATCCTTCCACCTCCCTTCCCAGGGACCAATGCCTGCCGTTAGACACACAAAAACAATCTTTATTGCCATAGACTTTCACTCTTTCTTTGCTTTAACCCCTAGGAATGTACCTGTTGGACAATCAAAGGAGTTGCTCCATTCCTATGGACCTCAAATCAGAATTCAACATATATATTTTATACTAATAACATATTATCAAAGTATTAATGAAATGTTAACTTGCTAACTTGAGACCATGGGTGGAGACATTATGTAACCTGTTAACCATTGGCTACTGTGCTATCCTGTCTTGCTGCAAAACCTATCCCAGGGTTTGGAACTGCCTACGCCATCACTTTCCCCCACCCATGGAAAATCTATATATTCTATTGTAATTAATTAATTAATAGTGTCTCTGAGCCTAATAAGCCCACTCTGCCAGCACTGTGTGTAATAAACTCCTATTCTTGACCTCTACACAGTGGAGATTTGTGTCCTTCACAGACTCCTGCTGAATAAAGAGGAGATTCAGCATCCAGCTTGGCTGAATGTGTCTCCTCTCCCCACAGCTTGGTGATTTTTGAGGAAATGGAGAAGACTGCCTTTGCCTGGCTGTACATCGCTTGCAAAAGAAACAGGTCTTTTTGGTGACAAGTGTTGAAAGGAGCCATTAGACAAATGTGGAGACAGGAAAAATGTCCCCTAACTGAACTGGCATCTCTGGATGCTGAAGCCACAACACAGAGCGCTTAACACTATATGAGAATGGCTGGTGTCAGAAGAGTCTCTACCAAAGCCTTTCCCACCAGCAGGGGCCTCTCTGTGCACAGAACTCCTGGTAGCATGATGGCTGCAGGCAGTGGAGAACTCCATTTTGGCATCTCTTTGTCGGTGAACATCTGCAGTGTCTGTTTAAAGGTCTCTGGATAGTGATCTTTGGGAAGAGCTGGCTGAAGTGTCTTCCTAGTAAGCAGGAGATCCTGGCTTGGCCTGCCAGTTCTTCCTTGCAAGTCTTGAGGGAAATGGGGAACGTCTGTAGTTTGGAATTTGCAGGTGTTGTCCTGGACCATCAAATGGAACAGTGGCAAATACTTTCTTGAGGCAGGCACCATGCCTTAGCTGGCTTAAAGCACCTGTCTAGTAAACAGGAGATCCTGGGTTCAACTCCCAGTGGTGCCTTGTTCTATGACTTTTGTCTCCCCTGCTCACATTTTCCTGTGTCTTTCCGGGAAACAGAAGAGACCTCCCTTGGTATCCAAGTAATTGCTTGCTAAGGAAAAGGTTTCTTTGGAGAGAAACATTGGAAAGAATCAGATCACAAGCCTGGAGCTGATGAAAAGGCTGCTGTGACTGGCATTAGCATGGTGGTTGCTTCAACTGCAATTGCTGCGACACAAAAGCCTGCGCCACACGTCCTTGTGATTCGCTGGGGATGTCTGCACACAGATGTCATGTCATCTTCCTTTTGATTGTCACTGATGAAAAATGGAGCAGCTGGGAGAAAAGTCCCAGAGGAACCTGCCAGATAAAGTGGAGGTTCATAGAATCATAGAATCATAGAACTTAAGATCAGAAGGGACCATTATGATCATCTAGTCTGACCTCCCGCAAGATGCAGGCCACAAAAGCTGACCCACCCACTCCTGAAATAATTCTCTCCCTTGACTCAGCTGTTGAAGTCCCCAAATCCTGATTTAAAGACTTCAAGTAGCAGATAATCCTCCAGCAAGCGACCCCTGCCCCATGCTGCGGAGGAAGGCGAAAACCTCCAGGCCACTGCCAATCTACCCTGGAGGAAAATTCCTTCCCGACCCCAAATATGGCGATCAGCTGAACCCCGAGCATGCGGGCAAGACTCTCCAGCCAGACACTCAGGAAAAAGACTTTCAATAGCCCAACATTGACCCTCGGTACTAAATACCAGTGGTCGCACGTTATTGACCTATTGACTAAATCACGTTCTCCTATCAAACCATTCCCTCCATAAACTTATCAAGCTTAATCTTAAAGCCAGAGAGGTCCTTCGCCCCCACTGTTTCCCTCGGTAGGCTGTTCCAGAATTTCACTCCCCTGATGGTTAGAAACCTTTGTCTAATTTCAAGCCTAAACTTCCCGACTGCCAATTTATATCCATTTCTTCTCGTGTCCACATTAGTACTGAGCTGAAATAATTCCTCTCCCTCCCTGGTATTTATCCCTCTGATATATTTAAAGAGAGCAATCATATCTCCTCTCAACCTTCTTTTGGTTAAGGAAAACAAACCAAGCTCCTCAAGGTTAGAGATGTAGCACCCAGTAGTGCCTTGCGAAATGTGTCCACTCCTCCCACCTTTTGATCAATTTTTGAGGAAACAGAGAGGACTGCCTCTGCCTTGCAATGCTTCCAAAAGAAATCGGTAGTTTTTTCTGACAAGTGTTGGAAGGAGGCACCTAAGAAACGTGGAGACAAGGAAAAGGTCGCCATAACTCAACTTGCATCCATGGCTCTTGAGGCCACAACGCAGAGCACTAAGCACTGTACGACCACAGCTGGGGAGAGAAGGGTCTTTTCCAAAGGCATTTTCCACTTGCAGGGTCCTCTCTGTGCGCAGAATTCCTGATAATTTGATGTCTGCAGGCACTGGAGATCACTATTTTGCCATCTCTCTCACTGTTTCAGTGAACATCTGCTGTGGTTGTTGAAAGTCTATGATGGGATCTATGGGATGCAACCTGAACAGTGGGACCCCTGAGCCCTGTGTCCCACTGCCTGGGCTCCCTCTCACACTATGATGTTGTGAGGAGCTGTGAATCTCTGGCAGATATTGCACTTACACAGACATCTACAGGTAGGGACACATCCAACTGTTACATGAATGCTTCTCCCAGCCACTCATAACACTAATGATAGAGAGCCTCCCGCCAATTCCCCCCAGCTCTGCAGCCTTGCACCCCTGGACCATACCATCTTGCCTTAATCAGAAGCCTGATCAGTGTGAGCTTATTACACAGGGTCCACCTCTCCCTCACTGTGAATAGTACATGAACCAGCATTGTAATGGAGCTGCGATTTCCCAAGAACTTCAAGCAAAATACACCAGTTTCAGTACAGCGTAAAACAGATTTATTAACTACAGAAAGATGGAGTTTTAAGGATTATAAGTGGTAGGCATAAAAGAGCAAAGTAAGTTACCATGGAAATTAAAGATAAATTCACAATCTTAATTTTACACCTTATTACACTAGGCCGTAGTTCGGTTATGCCACAGGAAGGCTTAATGCTCGAGCTGCAGTGCATGCTGGGCAGGCTCTAGGCCGGGCTCCCCATGGCAGGAGAGAAGAAGAAGACTGGGCCCCTGGAGGGCAGGCTGGGGCTTCCTGGATCCCATTTGCTCACAGCTAGCGCCCTGCCCCACTCCCAAGCCCCAGGTCAGCCAGAATGGAGCAGCGGTTTTCACTCCACCAAGTCCACTTATGGCTTACAGGCAACTCCCAGACCCACCACAGCCCACCATGTCAGCCAGAAAGGAGCCCACTCAGCCTCGCCATTGATGCTTTTCCTTCCCCCTAGAACCCCTCTTCTCCTGGGCTGCAAGGAGCCACCCTGGGAAGCCAAGAGGCAGGCACAGGAGTCTGCCTCCCAGCAGCCAACCGCACCTCCCCCGGCTTTGCAGAACAAATGGTGACGCTCTACTAACCCCACTTAGCCGCACTGAGGTGCTTCGCTTCTGCCCTGCCTTCCTCAGCTCGACTTTCCTCTTTTCCCCCATTCCTGCCTCACTTCCTCCTTTGGCAAGTCACGCAGAGGAGGCCAGCAGGAAGAGCCGGCCTCCCACAGCCAACCTCCAACAGCAGAGGAGGCCAAGCCACAAGCCTCCAAAAGGTGACACGCCGCACTCCTCTAGGTTCTCCAGCCTGCCGCCAAGGTGCTTTCTCCACTGCTGTCAGCACCCTCTGTCATGCAGGGGTTGGAGTTATCCCAGGGACAGGCCAATAGGAGAAGGAGGAGGCCTTCCTGAACAGCAAGGGGATCTGGCAAAAGGAAGCCAGCATGTTTCTGCACCAGGGACCTTTTGCGTGTAAAGCAAACGTGATAACCACTACACTACAGAAACTCCATCTGCTTGGCTGTTGCTCACCCTAGCACAGACCGATGGACAAACCTGGAGAAAGTGGTGACAGCCCTTCGATGGGTCAGCTGGGCAGAGCAGAAGACTGGAGCCGGGGCTCAGGAAGTCGTCCTTACGTCACCCTTGTGACTCCAGCTTGAGGGAGAGCTTCTTTTTCTTCCCCTTGCTGACAAAGAGCAAGAGAAGAATGAAAGGGCAGGTGGGCCAACTCGGTGCAGAAGCCCATGCTGCCTTTTCCTGCTGCATAGCCTGAAATGAGCGACTCGTGGCAGTTAAAGGAACTGCTGCATTTTCAGAAAACATCCCACCTGTGCACAAAGGGGGATAGAAGAGCCTGTTGGTCTAGCACGCTCCCAACTGAACTACTTCAGCAGCTGCTCGGTTTCTTTTTGGCCTCCTGCTTTTCCGTCTGGGATGTTGTTGTCAGCTGTGGCACAGAAAAAGGACGTCATTGCGAGCGGCCCATGAAGACAAGATTCACTTTTGCCTTCCTTGCTCGGCTTTACTTGCTTCCTCGCCCTATTCCTGCCGTAGTTCCTGGGTTACCTGAAGGCGACGGGGGGCCAGCAGTACAAGGAGGAAGTTGGGCAGCTAGACCCTGGTGGCAAAAGTCCTGCCGCCACTTGCCACCCCACTCTCTTCTCCCAGCATCACATATTGGCCACCAGGGACTTGAGGCCCAGCAGCGCAACGGAAGGCAGTGGACAGAGCCACCCTCGCCTTGAAGATCCGGCTCATTAAACCACATCTTCAGTCGCTGATGGCCAATGAGAGACCAACACCGCTTGCTATTTTAGCACTTGGAAATGCCATTGGTCAGTCATTGGATCTCTGTAATGCTGTTACAGAACAAAGGAAAATAGAATCTCAGTGTGACATACTATACCTTTGGGGGAGCGGCTGTAACCCCCTTAATCCTCATTTTCATATCATCGTGATCTTACATATAGAGCATGACTTGTAAGGTATCAGGGAAAGGATATGATCTGCTGAAAGTCACTTCTCTACCCATAGATGTAGACCATTCATGCATATGAAGTTATGAGAATTGTGCAGTGTGGTTGTCACTGTGCTGCAAGGTGGGGGAGTCAGCCAAATATTAGCTCCCCAGTGGCACCAGCAAGGAAAGTAACCAACACCCAGACAGGGTGTCAAACAACCCATCGACAGCCATTGTCCAGCAAGGGAGCTACAATGCAATAACTCACCTGCATGAGGACACCCCAGGAATTGCTCAGACTTGCTTGGAGAGATGCAGTGATGCTCACCTGACTCTGAAGGGGGAGGGGACAAAGCCATGAGGAAGAAAGGACATGATAAAAGGAGAGACATTTGCCAGGCTTTATCTCTCTCTGTCACCTACATCTACAGACACCCCACACCAAGCAACTGAAGCGCTGATGAAAGGGAGAGCCTGGCTGAAAAGCCACCAGCCAGCCTGTGGTGAGAAGCATCTGAGTTTGTAAGGGTACTGAAAGGGTTAAGGTCAGCTTAGAATTAAAAGCAATGAGGAGTCCGGTGGCACCTTAAGGACTAACAGATTTATTTGGGCATAAGCATTCGTGGGTAAAAAGCCCACTTCTTCAGATGCATGGAGTGAAAATTGCAGATAGAGGCATAAATATAGATTGGAACATGAAGTGACAGGAGTTACCGTACAAGGGGAGAACCAGTGTTGAAGGCTAATTCAGTCAGGGTGGATGTGGTCCTCTCCCCGTAATTGATGGGGAGGTGTCAATACCAAGAGAGGGAAAATTGCTTTTGTCGTGAGCCAGCTACTCCCAGTCCTTATTCAAGCTCAAATTAATGGTGTTAAGTTTGCAAATCAATTGTAACTCTGCAATTTCTCTTTGAAGTCTGTTTTTGAAGGTTTTTTGAATGGCTACTTTGAATTATTGGGTGTGAATGTGTAAACATGCTATTGACTATACAAGTCCCATATGGTCTCGTGATTTGGATTCCTGGTTTTCACCCAGGTGGCCTGGGTTCAATTCCCAGTGTGGGAACAATGCAGAGCTTTTGCTCAGAGGGGAGGCAGGAAATGAAAGGAATGGGAAGGGATCCTGCCAGCAGGGAGTTGGACAGTGTTGGGAGGGGACCCCAGAAGTGGGGTAGGGCAGTGGTCTGGGGGGATGAGGGAAGGATCCCAGCTCTGTGGGAAGTTGACCTTCTGGAGAGCACAGGCCTGGCATGGGGGGGGAAGAGTGAGTGTGTCCCTCTAAACTCACCACCAGCAGACTAGGCAGGCTTGGAAGAATTACGATTTGTTGGTAAATGTCAATTTCTGTGTAAACACACGACCCAATGGCAAAATCTTTCCATTGATAATCATCACAACTAACAGATGGGCAAAGTAAGAAACATGTTGCCTGAGAACTTATCCTGTTCTAATCCTCTAGGGTTCCCTTTTGCCTTAGGCACCACCACGTGGGCATTTATTATTCCTCCTCATTTTCACACAGACACACAATTTCCTTTGCACAGATCCATGAACAGCAAAACCTCCCTGTGTCTATTGTCTGAGCCAGGGCATTCGATTCCACTGAAACCTTCTCTCCTGCAATGGCAATGGTCAGACAGAGGGAATGCGTCCACCTTCCCCCTGGCAGTGAGATATTCACTCTCCTCTTCATGCTGCTTTTGTTATTCCATGAGCCATCAAGGATGGAATAAAAGCTGAGTTTACTCCAGGGTGAGGAAAGAAAGGAGCCACCAACGCCCTCAAAAATCTCAGTGCCCAGAGAAAACCTGCCTCTGTTATTGGACTCCCAGAGGTGCTGGCGATACAACGGGAAAAGGGACTGTCTGAATTGCCAAGGCAGGGAATGAACAATCTACAGCAACATCATTAACCACAGACACACTCTAGCCATGCTCCAGCCACTGGGGAAATGGGCAGGAACTCTGGCTGTTCAGCCATGGCCACACGTACAGAGCTGCACAGCAGTGAGTGTGCTGGGGAAGCTGGTCTGAGCAAACAATTTGTAATGACCCTTCAGTGAGAACAGAACCAGAGTGTAGAAAGGCCCCTGTGTTAAGTGGTTGTGGCTGAGGCCTTAGGCAGCTGGGCTAACACACCATGGGGGCCTTTCTGTGAAGGTTTGATCCTTGCCAGCTAGACAAGGCTGGCGTGTGGTGTCTCCATGGCTGTACTTTCAGGGTCTGATCACAACAGTGCCACAGGGAGCCAAGCCTAGACATATTCAGAGGCTAAGGCCAGGTCAATATTTCAAACAGTGAGTCTATGCTGCTGCAGCTCAGTAATGGAGATGCTCTATGACAGGGTTTCTCAAACATCCTTTCACTGCAACCTCCTTCTGCCAAAATAACTTAATACATAGCCCTGGAAAGAGGACCAAGCCCCTCCACTCGGGGGGTGCCAAAGACTGAGCCCCAGTGGGGGGAGGGCAAAACCAAAGCCTGAGGGATTCAGCCCTGAGTGGGGGGGCTCAGACTTTTGTCTTCAGCCCCAGGACCCAACAAGTCTAATACCAGCCCTGGTGACCCCATTAAAACAGGGTCACGACCCACTTTGCTTTCCTGATCCACAGCTTGAGAACCACTGCTCCATGCTGAGGGAGGGGGGGGGGGAGCTTTCCTGTTGGTGTAGTCAATCCACTTCCCCAGGAGGTGGCAGCTCTGTCATGGGGAGAAGCTATATCGGTGGGTGTGCAAGCTGTGGTGTTTACCACATTTAAGAAGTTTAATCAAACCCCATTTTTAAAACCACCTGTGGTCTGGGAATGGCAAAGGAGCTCGATGAAGCAGGATCTGTCCTTCAAAGTCCTGGAGATCACGATTCCATACTCCTGTTGTAATGGGGGCATAGCTCAGGGGTAGAGTGTTTGATTGCAGATCAAGTGGTCCTTGGTTCAAACCCAGGTGCCCTCTTGAAAAAAAAATCATTTCTATTCTCCATTATGTTCAGGAGCTCCACTGTACAAGGATGCTTGAAATGAATGTGAACACTCAACATTTCACTGTCCAAATGCATAAAAACCTAGCAAACCTGTCCATCAGCTGAAATCAGTTCCAATCCTCTAAGTGTCTAGTTTATGTTTTCATCAATTAAACAAAGGTATAATTCCTGAAGCAGAGCACAAGTTTGAAATACAGGCAGCATAGAGCCAATATTCATAACGTCAACTACAAAAAACGATACGCGTCTAGAGATAGCATCATTATAATCTGCCAGTCAGAACCTCTCCATAGACCCCTTACACGACCACTTCTCTGTAATATTGGCTGCAAATATTGGTGGTCGCAATGGTGATCTATACAGTTACAGATTATATCAATAACTTCACAGGAGGTGACACAGCATCAGCGAGACTGATACTGGAATACTGCCTCCAGTTTTGGTGTCCTCGTTTGAAAAGATGTTGTGAAATTGGAGCTGGGGCAGCAAAGATCCACCTATTGTTATGAGGACTGGTATTAATACCTTCTTGTGAGCTATTGAAAGAGCTCAACCTGATTAGCTTATCAAAAGAAGATTGAAAGGTGACTTCATTGAAGTGCCTTAATGGAGAGAAAAGATTGGGTATTTAAGGGCTCTTTAATCTAGCAGAGAAAGGCATAAGACCCAATGGCTAGAAGGTGAAGACAGATAAATTCATATTACAACTAAGGCACAAAAATTCAACAGCGAGGATGATTCACCACAAGAACAAGCTACCAAGGAAAGTGGTGGATTCTCCATCTCCTGATGTCATTTTATGAAGACAAGATGCCTTTCTGGAATGTGTTTGCCCCAAAGTAGCTATTGTGTCATACAGGAGGCCTGTGATACGCAGGGGTCAGATTAGATGCTCTAATGGTCTCTTCTGGCCATAAAGTCGACTAATTTCTGAAAAACCGAGTGTAGCATTGGGAGCAGCGTCTGATGTTTTCCTGTCTAGCCGGCTTGCTGCCTAGAACGAACGCTCCTTGAGTGGGGTGATCCACAGGAGTAGCTCAAACCTCCAAAGTGCCTGGCCAGGGGCAGGACATTGGCACAGCAAGGGAGGGTGCGTCAGTGACATCACAAAGGCCTTTTGCAGGACCTCAGCCTATTGGTCCGAGGTGGTGGGGAGGTGGTGACCTCACAGAGAGATGCTGACATCAGCCAGGTAGGACAAGGGCGAGGGGCCAGGGACACCTCAGAGACCCCTGTGGCTTTGCTCCAGCAAGTCTCCTTCTCCAGGTCTCTCTGAGGACTGAGAGAGTATTCGGGTTCACGGACGTGAGCGCCAGAGGAACCTCTTTCGAGTTTTCTCCTTCCCTTTCAGTGATTTTACTAGAAAACAGCCATCCCTGTTTAGAAGGTAAGAGCCTCCTGGAGGTTTGAAACCTGTTCAGTCTGATCCATCTGGTGACAGTTGAATTCTAGGCATGGAAAACACGAGCTTAAGGAGGCAGAATTTTATTCTGCACCTGGGATTTTGTCCCTTAGAATCACTGGGGACATTGGGGTTTGTTCTTTTTGCTTCACCTCTTCCTCCCTCCTCTTTTTCTCTTGCTTCCTTTGTCCTTTTACCTGTTCCCCTCCCAACACCAGGAGGGGTGTGTGTGTGTGTGTCTGTGTGTGTGTGTGTGTGTATGTGTGTGTGTGTGTTGCGGGGGAGTGCTCTGCAGCTCCCACTGTGGGAGGTCCACCCAAAAATGTGGGGCTGAAATAGTGCTCGGGCAGTGATCCCCACCAGTGACCTGGGCCATCCTTTGGGCTCTCTGGTGAGAACCCTCAGCCTCCTGTCCTCAGTCTCTACCCTGATTGGCTGAGCAGGGGGTTATTGACAGGAGGAGACTCAGGTCCTTGTTGTTCTCTTTCAGGACCAAGGAAATAAGTCAGAACCAGTTACCAGGAGGGGCTGGGGCAGCTGGGAGCAGGGGTTTGCGGGGCACGGGGAGGGGCTGGGGCAGCTGGGAGCGGGGGTTTGCGGGGCACGGGAGGGGCTGGGGCAGCTGGGAGCGGGGGTTGCGGGGCACGGGAGGGGCTGGGGCAGCTGGGAGCGGGGTTGCGGGGCACGGGGAGGGGCTGGGGCAGCTGGGAGCGGGGTTTGCGGGGCACGGGAGGGGCTGGGGCAGCTGGGAGCGGGGGTTGCGGGCACGGGAGGGGCTGGGGCAGCTGGGAGCGGGGTTTGCGGGGCACAGGGGAGGGCTGGGGCAGCTGGGAGCAGGGGTTGCAGGGCACGGGGAGGGCTGGGGCAGCTGGGAGTGGGGTTGGCGGGGCACGGGGAGGGGCTGGGGCAGCTGGGAGCGGGGGGGGGTTGGCGGGGCACGGGGAGGGGCTGGGGCAGCTGGGAGCGGGGGGGCGGGGGTTTGGCGGGGCACGGGGAGGGGCTGGGGCAGCTGGGAGCGGGGTTTGCGGGCACGGGGAGGGGCTGGGGCAGCTGGGAGCGGGGGTTGCGGGCACGGGAGGGGCTGGGGCAGCTGGGAGCGGGGTTGCGGGGCACGGGAGTGGCTGGGGCAGCTGGGAGCGGGGGTTGCGGGGCACGGGAGGGGCTGGGGCAGCTGGGAGCGGGGAGGTTGCGGGGCACGGGAGGGGCTGGGGCAGCTGGGAGCGGGGTTGCAGGGGCACGGGAGGGGCTGGGGCAGCTGGGAGCGGGGAGGTTGCGGGGCACGGGGAGGGGCTGGGGCAGCTGGGAGCGGGGCTTGCGGGGCACGGGGAGGGCTGGGGCAGCTGGGAGCGGGGTTGCGGGGCACGGGAGGGGCTGGGGCAGCTGGGAACGGGGGTTGCGGGGCACGGGGTTGCGGGGCACGGGGAGGGCTGGGGCAGCTAGGAACGGGGGTTGCGGGGCATGGGGAGGGGCTGGGGCAGCTGGGAGCGGGGGAGGTTGCGGGGCACGGGGAGGGGCTGGGGCAGCTGGGAGCGGGGGCTTGCGGGGCACGGGAGGGGCTGGGGCAGCTGGGAGCGGGGGCTTGCGGGGCACGGGAGGGCTGGGGCAGCTGGGAACGGGGTTGCGGGGCACGGGGAGGGCTGGGGCAGCTGGGAAGGGGGTTGCGGGGCACAGGGAGGGGCTGGGGCAGCTGGGAGCGGGGGTTGCGGGGCACAGGGAGGGGCTGGGGCAGCTGGGAGCGGGGTTGCAGGGCACAGGAGGGGCTGGGGCAGCTGGGAGTGGGGTTGCGGGGCACGGGGGCTGGGGCAGCTGGGACTGGGGAGGCGCTGGGAGGAAGGAGGCAGGAGCCGGAGAACAAAGAACCGGGACCATCAGCCCCGGCAGTTCCTGAGAGACCAGACGCTGCTGCCTCCATCGGGAGCTGGGAGCTGAGCAGCTGCTGCTTCCCAGCGGGGTCTGTGCGGGGAGCCCAGCATTAACCCCTCTGGGCCCGGCGGTGGCGGGGCTTCTCGGCTAGTAACCACCCGGGCTCTGCTGAGGCTCCCGGTGACGGAGCCCGGGGTCGGGGCAGGTCCCGGCTCTGCGGTGCCCCCATCGCTGCCCCGGGCCCAGAGCTGCTGCAGCGCTGAGGCCGGGAGGATCCTTCCCGCAGCGAGTCTGAGCCGCCCCGGCTCTGCTGTGCCGGTACCGGGGTGAAGCGGGTCCCCGCCCGGTGCCCCTTCCCCGCACGGGCGGAGCGGGGCAGCCGGGGAGCCCCGAACGGAGGCGGTGACGGCTCCCAGCCCGGGCAGGGCGCTAGGGAAGTGGGGAGGATGGGAGAGGGTGTGAGGGGAAATTAGAGGGGGGGGGCAGGTTCCCAGATCTCTGACCCCCGCACAGTCACTGCAGCGTCCTGCCCAGGGTCACGGCCCTGGGCCCGGGGGGGGGAGCAGAGAGAGGAAGAACCAGCCCGGACTCTCCTGTTCCCCCTGGCAGGAGTGCGCTGCCCTGGGGGCAGGGTCAGGGACCCCAAGGGGGCTCCTTTGGGTCTGGTCTGGTCCAGGTTTGATTCACACCCTGTTGCTGGGAGGGCTTCAAAATGTCTTGGTTTGTTACTGCTGCTGGGGGGAGCACAAGGGGGACAGGAGGGGCCGGGGGCCAGGTCTGTGCTGCACTGTGGGGACTGAGCATGTTCCCAGCCTGGCAGAATCTACAATCTCTGTCTGCAGGGAAAGGGCCTGGGGGAATCGTGATTTGAAATGAACTGAAGCCTGTTCTGAAACCTCCACAACTGCCCTTCTCGCCCTGCCAGGCTGCAGAATGACGCCCACCTCTCGCTCCAGCTCATCCCAGCCTCCCATGGGACAGGAGAAATGGCTGCAGTGGAGCCAGCTCAGGTAGGGGTTATTGGGGGGTTGCTGGTGGGTTCCTGCTGGAGGGAGAGAGGCAGGAAATACTGAAGAGGTGGCAACTTCTGGGGAGTTAGGTCTGGGTGAGGATAGGGAGTGGGGACAGAGTGTGACAAACCTGCTGGAACTTGTCCTGGGACCAATCCTATTCAGTTTATTCATAAATGATCTGGAGAAAGGGGTAAACAGTGAGGTGGCAAAGTTTGCAGATGATACTAAACTGCTCAAGATAGTTAAGACCAAAGCAGATTGTGAAGAACTTCAAAAGGTCTCACAAAACTAAGTGATTGGGCAACAAAATGGCAAATGAAATTTAATGTGGATAAATGTAAAGTAATGCACATTGGGAAAAAATAACCCCAACTATACATACAACATTATGGGGGCTAATTTAGCTACAACGAGTCAGGAAAAAGATCTCGAGTCATCGTGGATAGTTCTCTGAAGATGTCCACGAGTGTGCAGAGGCGGTCAAAAAGCAAACAGGATGTTAGGAATCATTAAAAAGGGGAGAGAAAATAAGACAGAGAATATTTTATTGCCCTTATATAAATCCATGGTACACCCACATCTCGAATACTGTATACAGATGTGGTCTCCTCACCTCAAAAAAGATATTCTAGCACTAGAAAAGGTTCAGAGAAGGGCAACTAAAATGATTAGGGGTTTAGAAAGAGAAGACTAAGGATATGATAGAGGTCTACAAAATCATGAGTGATGTGGAGAAAGTGGATAAGGAAAAGTTATTTACTTATTCCCATAATCCAAGAACTAGGGGTTACCAAATGAAATTAATAGGCAGCAAGTTTAAAACAAATACAAGGAAGTTCGACTTCACGCAGCGCACAGACAACTTGTGGAACTCTACCTGAGGAGGCTGTGAAGGCTAGGACTATAACAATGTTTAAAAGGGGACTGGATAAATTCATGGTGGTTAAGTCCATAAATGGCTATTAGCTAGGATGGGTAAGAATGGTGCCCCTAGCCTCTGTTCGTCAGAGGATGGAGATGGATGGCAGGAGAGAGATCACTTGATCATTGCCTGTTAGGTTCACTCCCTCAGGGGCACCTGGCATTGGCCACTGTCGGTAGACAGATACTGGGCTAGATGGACCTTTGGTCTGACCCGGTACAGCCGTTCTTATGTTCTTATGTTAACATGGGCCTAGATCCTCAGAACAAACACTTGGGTGTTGGGGAGAAAATTCCTAATTTGTGAAACAGGAAACAGACAAAGCAACTCCTGGGCAGGGCTAGGAAAGCTGACCAGGTTTCCAGTGCTGAACCCTCAGCCTGCTAGCCAGGGGCTGGTGTGACATGGAAAGGGGGCACCCAGCAGGGAGGTGTAGGGAAGATGTCCCGGCCCCTCACATCCAGCTGCTGGCAGTGGGGAGGGTGTTGGGTTCCCCACCATGGGGCTGTGCCTGGACCCTACTGGGGGCTCCATCTCCTGTATCAGCCTCTGGCGAATAGGTCTGTGGTGGATCTGCTGGGAGAGACGAGGGGCTCTCACTTCATCCCCTCACCCAGATGTCTCCTGGCTGCTCTCAGCAGTGTGGGGATAGGACTCTGCTGACTCTCTCAGAGCTTCCATTTGATTGGCTCCTTTCCTCCATGAATAGTGGGGCTGTGAGTGGGGCAGCAGGTACTGAGTTTTGGGCTCTTGCTCTTTCAGGGGCCAGTGACCTTCGAGGAGGTGGCTGTGTATTTCACCAGGGAAGAGGGGGCTCTGCTGGACCCCACTCAGAGAGCCCTCTACAGGGAGGTCATGCAGGAGAACTGTGAGAATGTGACCTCGCTGGGTAAGGATTCCTGTTCCCTCGGTTTTTAGAAGGGAAAACGCAGAGTTAAGGTTCATGCCACTCCCACAATTCCACCTCTGCTCTGCCCTGTTTCAGCATCACCCCGACATGCCAGAGACACCCACACTAGCCCTCTCCCCTCCCCTGTTGCAGAGCGCTCTGGGAACAGAGCAGTCCAGCAGAATGTCTAATATGCTCTTCTCTTTGCTAAGATAATATTCGGGTTCAACTCCATCATAGCAAACAGCAACTTCCTCCTCACGGCCTGCTCTCCAGTACTGAACCTCCTGCACCCAGGCCATCTGAGACTTGTACAGTGTTACTACCCCCTTGCCCTCAACCTGAGTTTTCCTTTTGAGTCACTGCCTTCACTTACCCCTCACTAAGCCCCACAGATCACTCGAACATACGCCACCAGGGTGCTGACAACCCCCATGGCAAGAACACACCCTTGGGCACCTTTGCTGACAAAGCCTACAACACTCAGCACGGAAATGAGGCAGAGTTGACCCCCAAGTTTCACATGCACCTCTCTGCATAGCACAGGCACAGCTCTGCCCAGCTGCTGCAACCAATCCCTCCATCAGCCAGTCACAGCTACAGCTGGCCCAGTGCACACAGCTGGAGGCATGCAGATAAATGTGGGATTCACGGCCCACACAGAACCATTCTCACTGGTTCTGGCCAGCTACAGGTTAAGGGTTGGGGGAAAGTTTACATTAACTTTTCATTTCCTGGTCTGCAGAGGTTTAAGTTTACTCACCGTCCATATGGTGCAAGGCAGGAGACAGCACTGGGCAACCTTAACTCTGCATTAATGTAGCTTATGAGCATTTAGTTTGCTGTTTTAAAAAATGGATGCTTTTGCCGCTATAGCTGTGTCTGTAATTGAGCTTTGGCCAGCAGAGCCATGTTGGATGGTGTGCGTGTGTGCGCATGTGTGTGTGCATGTTTTCACAACCTTCAACAATAGAGCTGGACTGGCAAAGCTTTTAAGAGCTACCTAAGACCTACCTAACTAGTTCCTCGACAGACACCTGACACGCCACCTTTGGGTGAACGAATATGTGTGTGCCTGGTCCATGGGATCCCAGAAAAACATTAGGCACCCTGTGCCCTCTGCCAGGTGGCATCAAGAGGTCCATGATGAGTCACATCCTTCTCCTCCTCCAGTCGCTGCATTAGAGTGTCTTTAGAATGAGCCGGCTGACCCCCGTTCCAGCCTTCTGTTTGGGTTCCACGGGGCTCTGTCCTTGGGCCTCTTCTTTTCTTCCTCTGCACCTTATTTCTGGGTAATCTCATCCGCACACACACATTCAACTACCATCTCTGTGCTCCTAACTCCCAGTTCTGCCTCTCTGCTCCTGGCCTGTCTCCTTCTGTCGCAACTGAAATCTCGGCCCTTCTCTCTCTCTCATCTCCTCACTGATGTCTAGCCATCAGCTAAAGATCAACAGCTGAAGCAAAGCTCTTAATATTTCCCCCAAGCCCTCCCCCCACCTACTTTCTCTACACCAGAAAGCACCATTGTGCTGCCTGTCACTCAGTCCCATAACTGTGCAGACGGAGCTCCCTCTGGGGCCTCCTATCCAGGCTGTGCCTACACCTTGCATTTTCTTTTTGCGTAACATCCTTAACAATTGGCCTTTCCTATCCATCCGCACAGCTAGAGCTCTTAGTCCTCTCCTGTCTCAGTTACTCCAACATCCTTTTCTCTGACCTCACCTTGCGCATCTCCATTCAGAAGGAAAATGCGCCCTCCTGGTCCGCGAACATGACTTATGAGGGAAGGTTGAAAGAACTGGGCATGTTTAATTTTGAGAAAAGAGTGAGTGGGGAACTGAGAACAGTCTTCAAATATGTCAAGGGTTGTTATAAGAGAGCAGTGATTAACTGTTCGTCACGTCCACTGAAGGTAGGAGGAGAAGTAATTGGCTTGATCTGCTGCAAGGGAGGTTGAGGGTGGGTAATACAAAACCCTTTCCAGCGATAAGGATAGGGAAGTGCTGAAATGGATTACAAAGAGAGGTTGTGGAATTCTTGTCCCAGGAGGGTTTTAAGAACAGGTCAGACAAACTTCTGGCATATTTACACCTGATCCTGCCGCAGGGCGATGGGAATGGAGTAGATGACTCCTTGAGGTCCCTTCCAGCCTATATTAGAAGATTTTAGGATTCATTGCCTTAGCCCTTCGCTTTGATCACGTCTCCTGGTGGAGAATTCGGACCTTTTTTGTGAATCGGCTGCAGGTACAAATTTTGTTCCTAGAGCCCTGAAAATCTGCAGAGATCCATGGACCATTTTTGCGGATCGGATGCGGATATAAATTTTGTATCCATGCAGGGCTCTACCTGTCTTACTTCTGTCTATACCTACAACTTAAATCTATTGCGTACACAGTGACTACATCTGAAATAACATATGAGATCACCATAACAATGATCAATGAATGATAAAACAAACTAATTGGCTCCATGAACCACGGAGACTCTTCCTTTTCCATCCCCACCTGCAAGAGCCGCCGTCTCTCTTCTCTGCATGTTCTTTGGATCTTCGAATTTGTCCCTCCTGAAGTCACATGGCCTGATTCTTATTTTTCACATTCTCCTTTGGCAGAAGAATTGGTCTGTGGCTCTTCAACTACACCATCTAATTTGCCAGCTTTCTCCACACACAGTGTTTTTTATGCCCCCTCCCTTTATACCTGACTCACTAGGTTCCCTAATGCCGCAGGATGTGCTTTCCTGACATCTAATGCTGCTGAGATCCTGCCTTCAGTGATATTCCTGCCCTTCCAGGTCCTTACTCCACTGGACCCCCCCAGCCCATGCTTCCTGTTCCCAGCTTCCCCTGGACTCTCTCTTTGGCTCTGGACCTGTCTGTCAGCAAGAAGCAGTGCCAGGGACACTTGCCCTCTGTCTGGAGTCTTCACTTTCTGGGAAATGCAGTTCCAGTCTCTGTTTTGTAGGAGCCTCTTTGATAATGAGTGTCTGGCTGTGTGTGTTCCCAGCAAAGATGGGGATAGTTAAATCCCTCCTAAGCAGAGTGTTCTGCACCTTTGAGCACCTGGGGAGTTGGCCCTGCGATTTTATTGTTTAAAATGGACTGGGGTTAAACTAATAGAATGTTTTTTATGATGATAGATGGCCTATGAATTCCCCTGATCTCCTTTGTTTTCTTTCCCTTGAGCAGGGTTTCCAGTTTCCCAACCCTCTGTGATCTTCCAGCTGGAAGGAGGGGAAGAGCCGTGGGTCCTGGATCTCCCTGGTTCAGTGGAAAGCGAGATCCTGGGAAGTCCCTGCACAGGTGAGGAAACATTAAACCAACCCAGAAACTGTAAGTACCTGAGAGAACCAGCTGGGATTCCCCACACAGACTCTGTGAGCTCAGGACAGTCCCCAGCAGATCTCACTCCTGGCTTCCTACAGATGATGATTGACACCTTGGCTGGAGCTCCCTCCCTTCCCACTGAGTGTTTGGATGGGATGTGGACAGGGCTGGCCTTGGGGAAATGGCACCCTGGGCAAACTTGCATTTTGGTGCCCCTGGCTCCCATGGGCTCCCTAGGCAACCCACGTTCCCCTCCCCCCAACCTCTGCACTGTGTCCCTTTGCCCCAAATGCCTGCTCCCCCTCCTACACCCCTAATCCCTACACCCCTTCATTCCTAACCTCTGCCCCCCTCGTGCACCCCAACACCTGCCCCCTCCTGAGCCCCTAACCCCTGCACTGTGCCCCCTTCACCCCAGCCCTTGCACTCCACTCCTGTGCCGCAATCATTAATGATCTGGAGGATGGCGTGGACTGCACTCTCAGCAAGTTTGCAGATGACGCTCAACTGGGAGGAGTGGTTGATACACTGGAGGGTAGGGATAGGATACAGAGGACCTAGACAAATTAGAGGATTGGGCCAAAAGAAACCTGATGAGGTTCAACAAGGACAAGTGCAGAGTCCAGCACTTAGGACAGAAGAATCCCATCCACTGTTACAGACTAGGGACCGAATGGCTAGGAAGCAGTTCTGCAGAAAAGGACCTAGGGGTTACAGTGGATGAGAAGCTGGCTATGAGTTAACAGTGTGCCCTTGTTGCCAAGAAGGCTAACGGCATTTTGGGCTGTATAAATAGGGGCATTGCCAGCGGATCGAGAGACATGATCGTTCCCCTCTATTCAACATTGGTGAGGCCTCATTTGGAGTACTGTGTCCAGTTTTGGGCCCCACACTACAAGAAGGATGTGGAAAAATTGGAAAGAGTCCAGCAGAGGGCAACAAAAATGATTAGGGGGCTGGAGCACATGACTTATGAGGAGAGGCTGAGGGAACTGGGATTGTTTAGTCTGCAGAAGAGAAGACTGAGGGGGGATTTGATCGCTGCTTTCAACTGCCTGAAGGAGGGTTCCAAAGAGGATGGCTCTAGACTGTTCTCAGTGGTAGCAGATGACAGAACAAGGAGTAATGACCTCAAGTTGCAGTGGGGGAGGTTTAGGTTGGATACTAGGAAAAACTATTTCACTAGAAGGATGGTGAAGCACTGGAATGGGTTCCCTAGGGAGGTGGAGTCTCCTTCCTTAGAGGTTTTTAAGGCCCGGCTTGACGAAGCCCTGGCTGGGATGATTTAGTTGGGAATTGGTCCTACTTTGAGCAGGAGGGTGGACTAGATGCATCCTGAGGTCCCTTCCAACCCTGATATTTTATGGTTCTATGCAGCCCTTCACTGCTACCCCCTGCACCACTCTCCTGTGCCCTCAACCCCTGCACTGTGCCCCCTTTGCCTCTAACCCCGGCATCCCCCTCCTGCACCCAAGTGGGAACCTGACCTGGATGCACAAAGCAGCTGGCATTGCTGCTTGCTCCCCTACTGGACTGCTGTTGCCCCGCCCCACACAGCCCTGGGGGGCTGGGAGAGGGGAGCAAGGAGCGACGTCATGGCTTCCTGCACCCAGGTCACTTTCCCTGCAGGCTGTGTAAGGGGAGGGCAGGAGAGCAGCTGCTCCTGATGTCTCAGCACAGCCCAGGTGGGGAAGTGACCTGGATGCAGGGAGTCCTGGTGTGTGTGTGTGTGTGTTGGGGGGAGGATATTAAACAGTGTGTGTATGTTGAAGGGAGTGTGTAAAGGACTCTGTGTGTGTGTGTGTGAAGGTAGTATGTGCCTGAGTGAGGGAGCGCGCTGTCTCTTTAAGAAAGCTCTCAGGGTCAGGAGCCTGAACTAGGCTTGTTCAGTCACAAGCAGCTGCCGGCAGCTTTGGCCCCAGAGAGGCAGCAGCACATGCAGATTCCCCCTGTCCCGTCACCCCAGCTCAGTGGAAATCGGGTACCCGGGTGGGGGGGAGGGGATCACCCCGCCATCAATCAGCACCTCCCCCCTGCAGAGCAGTCAGGAGGATGCTCCCAGTCGGGGGTGGACGGGGCGATTCCTGGGGTGAACGGAGGGTGGGGGGTTGGGGGGACAGGAACAGCAGCAGCTGCACACATGGAGAGGGGCCCCTCTGCTCCGGAGCAGTCACCTGACTCTGACGGCTGGTGGTCCAGCTGCCCCCTGCAGCTCGGGTCTCTCCCACTCCCCCACGCAGCTGCTTATCTGCTCCCTGTGCCGCTTTCATCAGCCCAGCGAGCCTCTCGGCAGCAGGTCAGGTGGGAATCCAAACCCTGCGCCCGGCCCCCCCTTGGGTGGGGCACCCGTACGGCCCCCCCTAAAGGCCGGTCCTGGGTGGGGAGCAGAATTGATCCCCTCCATTGTCCCCTGTGGGGAAGAGTTAGGGGGAGTTCAGTCCCTGATTTTTATTTTCTGTCTCTCCAGCACTTACTTGGGTTTGTTCTCTGCCTTTCCATCCCCAATTCTGAGATTTCTCCTCTCTTCTAGCAGGTGATGGGGTGGTGAGGGAGAGCGAGGAGCAGAATCCTCACCAGGAAGATGCTGAGCTTGCCGAAGCGCATGGGGAATTACTGCGAAGAGCCAAAGGGAGTGTGTCCAGCCCCTGTGAGCAGGGAAAAGCTGGTGAAAATTACCCCAGACCAGAGAGAGAGCAGGGAAACCACTCAGAGGAGAGAGTGGATGAACCCATTAATTGTCAGGGAACTCATAGGGACCTCAAGGAAACTACGTCCCAGGAGAAAATCCTCACGGAAAAGCGAGAGACTACGTGTAGTGAGTGTGGGAAAAACTTCCACTACCGCTCAGCCCTTATTCGACATGAGATAATCCACACGAAAGAGACACCTTACAAATGCTGTGAGTGTGGGAAAAGCTTCAATCGTACCTCAGCCCTTAGTAGGCATCAGCGAATACACAGAGGAGAAAGACCTTATGAATGCTGTGAGTGCGGGAAAAGCTTCACTCAGAGATATACCCTTAACTCTCATCAGACAACGCACACGGGAGAGCGACCCTACGAATGCTGCAAGTGCGGGAAAAGCTTCACTCAGAGATCAGCCCTTATCTCTCATCAGACAACGCACACGGGAGAGTGACCCTACGAATGCTGTGAGTGCGGGAAAAACTTCACCCGAAGCTCAAACCTTACTAGGCATCAGAGGGTCCACACAGGAGAGAGACCTTATGAATGCCGTGAGTGCGGGAAAAGTTTCAGTCACTTCTCCTCCCTTATCTCTCACCAGAGAGTCCACACAGGAGAGAAACCCTATGAATGCAGTGAGTGCGGGAAAAGCTTCTCTCGGAGCTCAACCCTTGTCACACATTACACAGTCCACACCGGAGAGAAACCCTATGAATGCAGTGAGTGCGGGAAAAGCTTCACTCATAGCTCAGGCCTTTCTAAACATCAGAGAATCCGTAAAGGAGATAAACTTCATAAAAACCTTCTCTAGAGCTGTCAGGAGATTTTTTCTTTAATTCTTTTGACAGTTCCCAGGTAGTGAGTGTTAAGGCTGTTTGCATCTTTTGCACATTGTAGTCCCTCAGCTCCCACACATGAGTTGCCCACTTTTGAAGCTCGCCCGTCTTTGGGGTGGATCCTGTGGTCCTTTGTATCAACTCCATTGTCCTGCGAGTCATGGGAGTGGGTGTCTTTTCTACCAGGAATGTCATCACCCCAGGTGGGTGAGATGGTGTGTTTCTTCAACCAGCTACGTTGAGATAAAATCTACCTGGGTCTCATCACTGTGGTTGCCGTGGAGTTAGCTAGCTTGAGTTCACTTTCCTGATGTAATAAGACAGCTATTCTTGCAGTAAAGACATGGGCTATGGATAGTCAGTGGGGTTATCTAGCACATTTCCTCCTGATCTGACCTAATCACTGTCACATTTCCTTGTCTAAACAAACCTGGAGATTCAGATTTGTACTCCTCCTCCCAGTGCAAAGTTATTGTTAGAGACGTCAAGTTCCTCTTTGAGGACAGATTGTCTCATTCCCAGTTGTTCTCACATTACCCTGGATTGTGCAGAACAGCAGTTATTTTGTTGACTTTTTTTTTTCCTCATTTAAAATATATTTAAATATGATGAAGAGCTGGAGCAGTGTCAGGGAAATAAGGGTCATTTTAGGCTCTGTGACACTGGAAGGAGATGGGGCGACTCAGACATTCCATCCTTCCCCATCACCCCAGAACTGTTACCTTGTGCCTGAGCCATGCTCAGTTCACCCCTTCGTATTCCATCGCTTCCCAGCGTGTCTGGTGGGGTCATGTTCTTGGCTGTCCATGCTTGGGAATGGTGCTTGTACACGTCTTTGATCCTAAATCAGAGTCAGTCTGGCAGGAGATGAAAGTGTCAGACTTGGAAGGGGATTTCAAATGGATTCCAAGCACTGTTCAAATCCCCTTTTCCCTCAATGGCAAAGCCGCCTCTGGGAAGGTCGGCTGTTTTTTTTTCCTGTTATGAAAGTGCTAAAACTCCTGTAAATAACACTAATGAGAAAGGTATCAGAGGGGGAGCCGTGTTAGTCTGGATCTGTAAAAGCAGCAAAGAATCCTGTGGCACCTTATAGACTATCAGACTTTTGGAGCATGAGCTTTCGTGGGTGAATACCCACTTCGTCGGATGCATGAGAAAGCGCTGGGTGAAGCAGGTTTCACTGGATCATGGGAGAACCTCTCATCCTGATTCTGAGACATCAGATGTAACCTAGTCTGGAATTTCACTTTAAATTAAAATGAAAGTGTCTTCTACCTCTGTGATATGGGTTTTCTATCTTTCATGAAGGCTCCTTGGTCATATAACTGCATGTTAGTTTTGTTTGACAGAATGTAGCTCAGATTTTTGGGGAAATTTCAGACAAATTACCATGTTTTTACTTCAGGTTTGTTTTCCCCCCCTATCCCTGCATGATGACATGGAGAAAATTCAAATGCAGTTCAGTCAACAGGAGAGAATACTCCAAGCTGTTGGACATATTATCAGAGAAACAGTCGTATGTTTAAATCTCCACTCTGAAAAGGTGAACAGCAGCAGACCCCAAATGGGTGCAACTGACCGAAGTAAGTGCACATGGTCACAGGGTAGTTAAGTTGTTTAAGTCAATATTGTCTCGGATGATCCAGGGATAGAATTCCACAGCAAGTGATTCAGAACTAGGAAAACGCCCAGGTATTTGGTTCCCAAGGTATTTGTGACCCAGTCCCTACAGGAGGTTACTCCTGAAGAGATCTCTTGGTTAATCCCAACATTTTGGGAAATGCTGTCTGTGATGAGGTGCATCCACCCTGCACTGGCACTGCTAGGGTTAACTGTGCCATGTGGGTTGAAGAGGCCACACCCCCTCACCCTCTCTGGGCATGTTCTGACTGGAGACGGAGTATAAACGGGAGCAGCTCAGCCTGGGTGGACTGGGGAGAACCAAACCTATGTTGTTGGCACAGGGTGTCAGGAGCGCCCAGGGCTGGGGTGGTGGGTGGCTGGGGGGTGGGAAGCCCAGGGCTCGGTTAGCAGGCACGTCTGGCGGGGGACCCCAGGGCTGAGGTGGGGGCAGCCCAAATTTTTTTTGCTTGGAATGGCAAAAAACCTAGAGCCAGCCCTGCCTCCACGCACCGTGAGGTAGGTAGGAGCGGATCATTATTATCCCTACTTGAAAGAGAGAGAAGCTAAGGCTGAGAAAGGAGAATTGACTTGTCTTGGGTCACACACCCAGCCAGTGGCAGAGTTGGGAATAGGACCTAAGAGCCCTGATTTTCAAACTAACCATCGGATCTTGAATTTCAGACAGTGAATGACATGAATAAAGTGCTCTGATGAGCTCCAGACCAACAACAGTGACAGTAATTATTCAGCAAGTATTTGAGGAGAAGTGCAACGATAGAGAGATTTGTGAACTGCTCAGAGACCATTAATGCAGAGAAGCAGCAAAATTCATCAAACATAGAACTGGTTCTGACTTATTTCCTTGTTCTTAAGAGAGAACAACAAGGACCAGAATCTCCTCCCTGTCAATAACCCCATGCTCAGCCAATCAGGGTAGAGACTGAGGATGGGAGGCTGAGGGTTCTCACCAGCGAGCCCAAAGGATGGCCCAGGTCACAGATGGGATCACTGCCCAAGCACTATTTCAGCCCCATATTTTTGGGTGGACCCCCCACAGTGGGAGCTGCAGAACACTCCCCCGCAACACACACATGCACACCCTCCTGGTGTTGGGAGGGGAACAGGTAAAAGGACAAAGGAAGCAAGAGAAAAAGAGGAGGGAGGAAGAGGGGAAGCAAAAAGAACAAACCCTAATGGCCCCAGTAATTCTAAGGGACAAAATCCCAGGTGCAGAATAAAGTTCTGCCTCCTTAAGCTCGTGTTTTCCATGCCTAGAATTCAACTGTCACCAGATGGATCAGACTGAACAGGTTTCAAACCTCCAGGTGCCTCTTACCTTGTAAACAGGGACGGCTGTTTTCTAGTAAAATCACTAAAAGGGAAGGAGAAAACTCGAAAGAGGTTCCTCCTGGTGCTCACGTCCGTGAACCCGAATACTCCCTCAGTCCTCAAAGAGAGACCTGGAGAAGGAGACTTGCTGAAGCAAAGCCACAGGGGTTTCCCTGGCCTCTCGCCCCTGTCCTGCCTCCCTGATGTCAGCATCTCTCTGTGAGGTCACCAAATCTGACCAATTGGCTGAGGTCCTGCAAAAGGCCTTTGTGATGTCACTGCCACACCCCTCCCTTGCTGGGCTATTGTCCTGCCCCTGGACAGGCACTTTGCAGGTTTGAGCTACTCCCTGGGGATCACCCCACTCCAGGAGCGTTCGTTCTAGGCAGCAAGCTGGCTAGACAGGGAAACATCAGATGCTGCTCCCAATGCTACACTCAGTTTTTCAGAAATTAGTTGACTTTATGGCCAGAAGAGACCATTAGAGCATCTAATCTGACCCCCTGCATATCACAGGCCTCCTGTAGGACACAAGAGCTACTTTTGAGGCAAACACATTCCAGAAAGGCATCTAGTCTTCATGAAATGACATCAAGAGATGGAGAATCCACCAGTTTCCTTGGTAGCTTGTTCCTGTGATGAATCATCCTCGCTGTTGAATATTTGTGCCTTAGTTGTAATATGAATTTGTCTCTCTTCACCTTCCAGCCATTGGGTCTTCTTATGCCTTTCTCTGCTAGATTAAAGAGCCCTTAAATACCCAATCTTTTCTCTCCATTAAGGCACTTCAATGAAGTCACCTTTCAATCTTCTTTTGATAAGCTAATCAGGTTGAGCTCTTTCAATAGCTCACCAGAAGGTATTTTTTCTAGTCCTCAGAACATTAGGTGGCTCTTTGCTGCACCAGCTCCAATTTCACAACATCTTTTTCAAATGAGGACACCGAAACTGGAGGCAGTATTCCAGTATCAGTCTCACTGATGCCATGTCACCTCCTGTGACGTTATTGACATAATCTGTAACTGTATAGATCACCATTGCGACCGCTGTTCTATATTTGCAGCCAATATTGTAGAAAGGTTGTTGTGTAAGGGGTCTATGGAGAGGTTCTGATTGGCTGATTATAATGATGCTATCTCTAGATGTGTATCATTTTTTTGTAGTTCACATTATGAATATTGGCTCTATGCTGCCTGTATTTCAAACTTGTGCTCTGCTTCAGGGAATGATACCTTTTGTTTAATTGATGAAAACATAAACTAGACACTTAGAGGATTGGAACTGATGTCAGCTGATGGACAGGCTTGCTAGGTTTTTATGCATTTGGACAGCAAAATGCTGAGTGTTCACATTCATTTCAAACATCCTCGTATGGTGGAGCTCCTGAACATAATGGAGAATGAAAATGAAATTTTTTCTTTTTTTTTAAGAGGGCACCTGGGTTTGAACAAAGGACCACTTGATCTGCAATCAAACACTCTACCACTGAGCTATACCCCCCATTACAACAGGAGTATGGAATTGTGGTCTCCAGGACTTTGAAGGACAGACCCTGCTTCATCGAGCTCCTTTGCCATTCCCAGACCACAGGTGGTTTTAAAAATGGGGTTTGATTAAACTTCTTAAATGTGGTAAACACCACAGCTTGCATACCCACCGATATAGCTTCTCCCCATGACAGAGCTGCCACCTCCTGGGGAAGTGGATTGACTACACCAACAGGAAAACTCTCCCCCCTCAGCATGGAGCAGTGGTTCTCAAGCTGTGGGTCAGGACCGCAAAGTGGGTTATGACCCTGTTTTAATGGGGTCACCAGGGCTGGCATTAGACTTTTTGGGTCCTGGGGCTGATGCCAAAAGTGTGAGGCCCCCCAACCCAGGGCTGAATCCCTCAGGCTTTGGTTTTGCCCTCCCCCCACTGGGGCTCAGTCTTTGGTTCTCCCCCAGTGGAGGGGCTTGGTCCCTCTTTCCAGGGCTATGTATTAAGTTATTTTGGCAGAAGGAGGTTGCAGTGAAAGGACGTTTGAGAAACCCTGGCATAGAGCCTCTCCATTACTGAGCTGCAGCAGCATAGACTCACTGTTTGAAACATTGACCTGGCCTTAGCCTCTGAATATGTCTAGGCTTGGCTCCCTGTGGCACTGTTGTGATCAGAGCCTGGAAGTACAGCCACGGAGACACCACACACCAGCCTTGCCTAGCTGGCAAAGATCAAACCTTCACAGAAAGACACCCATGGTTTTCTAGCCCAGCTACCTAAGGCCTCAGCCACAACTACTTAACTCAGGGGCCTTTCTACACTCTGGTTCTGTTCTCACTGAAGGGTCATTACAAATTGCTCAGACCAGCTTCCCCAGCACACTCACTGCTGTGCAGCTCTGTACGTGTGGCCATGGCTGAACAGCCAGAGTTCCTGCCCATTTCCCTACTGGCTGGAGCATGATGAGGGTGTGTTTGTGGTTAATGATGTTGCTGTAGATTGTTCATTCCCTGCCTTGGCAATTCAGACAGTCCCTTTTCCTGTTGTATTGCCAGCACCTCTGGGAGTCCAATAACAGAGGCAGGTTTTCTCTGGGCATTGAGATTTTTGAGGGCGTTGGTGGCTCCTTTCTTTCCTCACCCTGGAGAAACTCAGCTTTTTATTCCATCCTTGATGACTCATGGAATAACAGCAGCAGCATGAAGAGGGGAGTGAATATCTCACTGCCAGGGGGAAGGTGGACGCATTCCCTGTCTGACGATTGCCATTGCAGGAGAGAAGGTTTCAGTGGAATCGAATGCCCTGGCTCAGACAATAGACACAGGGAGGTTTTGCTGTTCATGGATCTGTGCAAAGGAAATTGTGTGTGTGTGTGAAAATGAGGAGGGATATGAAATGCCCACGTGGTGGTGCCTAAGGCAAAAGGGAACCCTAGAGGATTAGAACAGGATAAGTTCTCAAGCAACATGTTTCTTACTTTGTCCATCTGTTAGTTTTGATGATTATCGATGGAAAGATTTTGCCATTGGGTTGTGTGTTGACACAGAAATTGACATTTACCAACAAATACGTAATTCTTCCAAGTCTGCTGGTGGTGAGTTTAGAGGGACACACTCACTCTTCCCACCCCCTATGCCAGGCCTGTGCTCTCCAGAATGTCAACTTCCCACAGAGCTGGGATCCTTCCCTCATCTCCGCCCAGACCACTGCCCCACCCCCACTTCTGGGGTCCCCTTCCAACACTGTCCAACTCCCTTGCTGGCAGGATCCTTTCCCATTCCTTTCATTTCATGTTTGCCTAACATGCAAAAGGTCCCTGGTTCAAAACCAGGCAGAAACATGCTGGCTTCCTTTTCCCAGATCCCCTTGCTGTTCAGGAAGATGCTCCTCCTTCTCCTATTGGCCTGTCCCTGGGATAACTCCAACCCCCGCATGACAGAGGGTGCTGACAGCAGTGGAGAAAGCACCTTGGCATCAGGCTGGAGAACCTAGAGGAGTGCGGCGTATCACCTTTTGGAGGCTTGTGGCTTGGCCTCCTCTGCTGTTGGAGGTTGGCTGGGGGAGGCCGGCTCATCCTGCTGGCCTCCTCTGCGTGACTTGCCAAAGGAGGAAGTGAGGCAGGAATGGGGGAAAAGAGGAAAGTCGAGCTGAGGAAGGCAGGGCAGAAGTGAAGCACCTCAGTGCGGCTAAGTGGGGTTAGTAGAGCGTCACCATTCGTTCTGCAAAGCCGGGGGAGGTGCGGTTGGCTGCTGGGAGGCAGAATCCTGTGCCTGCCTCTTGGCTTCCCAGGGGTGGCTCCTTGCAGCCCAGGAGAAGAGGGGTTCTAGGGGGAAGGAAAAGCAGCAATGGCGAGGCTGAGTGGGCTCTTTTCTGGCTGACATGGTGGGCTGTGGTGGGTCTGGGAGTTGCCTGTAAGCCGTAAGTGGACTTGGTGGAGTGAAAACCGCTGCTCCATTCTGGCTGACCTGGGGGCGCCATTAATGACATGGGAGTGGGGGCAGGGTGCTGGCTGTGAGCAAATGGGATCCAGGAAGCCCCAGCCTGCCCCTCCAGGGGCCCAGTCTTCTTCTTCTCTCCTGTTGTGGGGAGCCTGGCCTAGAGCCTGCCCAGCATGCACTGCAGCTCGAGCATTAAGCCTTCCTGTGGCATAACCGAACTACGGCCTAGTGTAATAAGGTGTAAAGTTAAGATTGTGAATTTATCTTTAATTTCCATGGTAACTTACTTTGCTCTTTTATGCCTACCACTTATAATCCTTAAAACTCCATCTTTCTGTAGTTAATAAATCTGTTTTACGCTGTACTGAAACTGGTGTATTTTGCTTGAAGTTCTTGGGAAATCGCAGCTCCATTACAATGCTGGTTCATGTACTATTCACAGTGAGGGAGAGGTGGACCCTGCGTAATAAACTCACACTGATCAGGCTTCTGATTAAGGCAAGATGGTATGATCCAGGGGTGCAAGGCTGCAGAGCTGGGGGGAATTGGCAGGAGGCTCTCTATCATTAGTGTTATGAGTGGCTGGGAGAAGCATTCATGTAACAGTTGGATGTGTCCCTACCTGTAGATGTCTGTGTAAGTGCAATATCTGCCAGAGATTCACAGCTCCTCACAACATCATAGTGTGAGAGGGAGCCCAGGCAGTGGGACACAGGGCTCAGGGGTCCCACTGTTCAGGTTGCATCCCATAGATCCCATCACAGACTTTCAACAACCACAGCAGATGTTCACTGAAACAGTGAGAGAGATGGCAAAATAGTGATCTCCAGTGCCTGCAGACATCAAATTATCAGGAATTCTGCGCACAGAGAGGACCCTGCAAGTGGAAAATGCCTTTGGAAAAGACCCTTCTCTCCCCAGCTGTGGTCGTACAGTGCTTAGTGCTCTGCGTTGTGGCCTCAAGAGCCATGGATGCAAGTTGAGTTATGGCGACCTTTTCCTTGTCTCCACGTTTCTTAGGTGCCTCCTTCCAACACTTGTCAGAAAAAACTACCGATTTCTTTTGGAAGCATTGCAAGGCAGAGGCAGTCCTCTCTGTTTCCTCAAAAATTGACCAAAAGGTGGGAGGAGTGGACACATTTCGCAAGGCACTACTGGGTGCTACATCTCTAACCTTGAGGAGCTTGGTTTGTTTTCCTTAACCAAAAGAAGGTTGAGAGGAGATATGATTGCTCTCTTTAAATATATCAGAGGATAAATACCAGGGAGGAGAGGAATTATTTCAGCTCAGTACTAAGGTGGACACGAGAACCAATGGATATAAATTGGCAGTCGGGAAGTTTAGGCTTGAAATTAGACGAAGGTTTCTAACCATCAGGGGAGTGAAATTCTGGAACAGCCTACCAAGGGAAACAGTGGGGGTGAAGGACCTCTCTGGCTTTAAGATTAAGCTTGATAAGTTTATGGAGGAATGGTTTGATAGGAGAACGTGATTTAGTCAATAGGTCAATAACGTGCGACCACTGGTATTTAGTACCGAGGGTCAATGTTGGGATATTGAAAGTCTTTTTCCTGAGTGTCTGGCTGGAGAGTCTTGCCCGCATGCTCGGGGTTCAGCTGATCGCCATATTTGGGGTCGGGAAGGAATTTTCCTCCAGGGTAGATTGGCAGTGGCCCTGGAGGTTTTTTCGCCTTCCTCCGCAGCATGGGGCAGGGGTCGCTTGCTGGAGGATTATCTGCTACTTAAAGTCTTTAAATCAGGATTTGGGGACTTCAACAGCTGAGTCAAGGGAGAGAATTATTTCAGGAGTGGGTGGGTCAGCTTTTGTGGCCTGCATCTTGCGGGAGGTCAGACTAGATGATCATAATGGTCCCTTCTGATCTTAAGTTCTATGATTCTATGATTCTATGAACCTCCACTTTACCTGGCAGGTGCCTCTGGGACTTTTCTCCCAGCTGCTCCATTTTTCATCAGTGACAATCAAAAGGAAGATGACATGACATCTGTGTGCAGACATCCCCAGCGAATCACAAGGACGTGTGGCGCAGGCTTTTGTGTCGCAGCAATTGCAGTTGAAGCAACCACCATGCTAATGCCAGTCACAGCAGCCTTTTCATCAGCTCCAGGCTTGTGATCTGATTCTTTCCAATGTTTCTCTCCAAATAAACCTTTTCCTTAGCAAGCAATTACTTGGATACCAAGGGAGGTCTCTTCTGTTTCCCGGAAAGACACAGGAAAATGTGAGCAGAGGAGACAAAAGTCATAGAACAAGGCACCACTGGGATTTGAACCCAGGATCTACTGTTTACTAGAGAGGTACTTTAGCCAGCTAAGCCATGGTGCCTGCCTCAATAAAATACTTGCAACTGTTCCATTTGATGGTCCAGGACAACACCTGCAAATTCCAAACTACAGACGTTCCCCATTTCCCTCAAGACTTGCAAGGAAGAACTGTCAGGCCAAGCCAGGATCTCCTGGTTACTAGGAAGACACTTCAGCCAGCTCTTCCCAAAGATCACTATCCAGAGACCTTTAAACAGCCACTGCAGATGTTCACCGACAAAGAGATGCCAAAATGGAGTTCTCCACTGCCTGCAGCCATCACGCTACCAGGAGTTCTGTGCATAGAGAGGCCCCTGCTGGTGGGAAAGGCTTTGGTAGAGACTCTTCTGACACCAGCCGTTCTCATATACTGTTTAGCACTTTGTGTTGTGGCTTCAGCATCCACAGATGCCAGTTCAGTTAGGGGACATTTTTCCTGGCTCCACATTTGTCTAATGGCTCCTTTCAACACTTGTCACCAAAAAGACCTGTTTCTTTTGCAAGCGATGTACAGCCAGGCAAAGGCAGTCTTCTCCATTTCCTCAAAAGATCACCAAGCTGTGGGGAGAGGAGACACATTCAGCCAAGCTGGATGCTGAATCTCCTCTTTCTTCAGCAGGTGTCTGTGAAGGACATAAATCTACACCGTGTAGAGGTCAAGAATAGGAGTTTATTACACACAGTGCTGGTGGAGTGGGCTTATTAGGCTCAGAGACACTATTAATTAATTAATTACAATAGAATATATAGCTTTTCCATGGGCGGGGGAAAGTGATGGCGTAGGCAGTTCCAAACCCTGGGATAGGTTTTGCAGCAAGACAGGATAGCACAGTAGCCAATGGTTAACAGGTCACATAATGTCTCCACCCATGGTCTCAAGTTAGCAAGTTAACATTTCATTAATACTTTGATAATATGTTATTAGTATAAAATATATATGTTGAATTCTGATTTGAGGTCCATAGGAATGGAGCAACTCCTTTGATTGTCCAACAGGTACATTCCTAGGGGTTAAAGCAAAGAAAGAGTGAAAGTCTATGGCAATAAAGATTGTTTTTGTGTGTCTAACGGCAGGCATTGGTCCCTGGGAAGGGAGGTGGAAGGATGCCATATCTTATACTGACGTGCCAACTTTTCATAAACTCAAGGTTGGCTCTGTGGGAAAAATGTCTCCCTACAGAAGAGACTAACACAATAGGAACAGGGATTCTTTGCTCAATCTGCAACTCTGAATAAGACACAATTCTTTAGTTCTTAGCTCCAACACCTGGCAATTTGCTGACCAGGCCTATCTTAGCAAGCAAGGCTTTCCGTTTACCCCAGCTTTCTGTTAGCTGATCACTATTTGCTAGGCCTCTGGTCCCTTGACCATACTCTGGACTTCGGGTCTGGAAAAGAGGTGGCACAATCCATAGACCAGGTTGTTATATAAAATGCACATGGATTTTAACCTTTCACATCCAGTAATGGCAAAGTTCTTGGTTCAGGCTTGTAGCAGTGATGGAATAAACTGCAGGTTCAAATCAAGTCTCTGGAGTACATCCCCCACTGGGATGGGTCATTCAGTCCTTTGTACAGAGCTTCAGTTTGTAGCAAAGTCCCTCCAGGTATGAAGCAGGATTGAAGACAAAATGGAGATGAGGCATCAGCCTTTTATAGTCTCTTGCCATGTGGTCTTTGCTTTCTTTGTCCCAAGGACACTCTATCCAGCACATGGCATAGAAAAACCTTAGAGTTCTCTCCATAGGCAGGTCCCTGCAGACCTTGCTGAGTCACAAGGCGTATCTGCCTTCTCTCAATGGGTCGATTGTAGAGCTGATGGTCCTTAATGGGCCATCAAGCAGGCTAGGCAGAACTGACACCAACTTGTCTGGGGTGTTCCCCAGAAGCATATCACAAGTTTGAAATACAGATAGCATAGAGCCAATATTCATAACGTCAATGAGAAAAATGATACACATCTAGAGATGCCATCATGTGCCAGCAATGCCCCTCTGCCATGTACATTGGCCAAACCGGACAGTCTCTATGCAAAAGAATAAATGGACACAAATCTGACATCAGGAATCATAACATTCAAAAACCAGTGGGAGAACACTTCAACCTCTCTAACCACTCAGTGACAGACTTGAAGGTGGCAATTTTGCAACAAAAAAACTTCAAAAACAGACTCCAAAGAGAAACTGCTGAACTTGAATTAATATGCAAATTAGATACAATTTACTCTGGCCTAAACAGAGACTGGGAATTGTTGGGTGATTACACTAATTGAATCTATTTCCCTATGTTAAGTTCTCCTCACACCTTCTATGGGTCATCTTAATTATCACTTCAAAAGGTTTTTTTTCCTCCTGCTGATGATAGCTCATCTCAATTGATTAGACTTTTCCTGTTGGTATGCATACTTCCACCTTTTCATGTTCTCTGTATGTATAAATATCTTCTGTCTGTGTGTTCCATTCTATGCATCCGAAGAAGTGAGCTGTAGCACAAGTACTCCTGTTCTTTTTGTGGATACAGACTAACACGGCTGCTACTCTGAAACATCTAGAGATAGCATCATTATAATCAGCCAATCAGAACCTCTCCATAGATCCCTTACATGACAATCTTTCTACAATATTGGCTGCAAATGTAGAACAGTGGTTGCAATGGTGATCTGTACAGTTACAGATTATGTCAATAACATCACAGGAGCTGACACAGCATCAGTGAGACTGATATTGGAATAGCCTCCAGTTTTGGTGTCCTCATTTGAAAAAGATATTGTGAAATTGGAGCTAGAGCAGTAAAAAGCCACCAAAATGTTCTGAGGGCTGGAGAAAAATGCCTTCTAGTGAGCTATTGAAAGAGCTCAACCTGTTTAGCTTATCAAAAGAAGATTGAAAGGTGACTTCATTGAAGTGTTGAAGTGCCTTAATGGAGAGAAAGGATTGGGTATTAAAGGGCTCTTTAATCGAGCAGAGAAAGGCATAACAAGACCCAATGGCTGGAAGGTGAAAAGAGAAAAATTCATATTACAACTAAGGCACAAATATTCAACAGTGAGGATGATTCACCATAGGAACAAGCTACCAAGGAAAGTGGTGGATTCTCCATCTCCTGATGTCATTTAATGAAGACTAGATGCCTTTCTGGAATGTGTTTGCCCCAAAAGTAGCTATTGTGTCATACCAGAGGCCTGTGATATGCAGGGGGCCAGATTAGATGCTCTAATGGTCTCTTCTGGCCATAAAGTCGACTAATTTCTGAAAAACGGAGTGCAGCATTGGGAGCAGCATCTGTTTCCCTGTCTAGCCGGCTTGCTGCCTAGAATGAACGCTCCTTGAGTGGGGTGATCCACAGGGAGTAGCTCAAACCTGCAAAGTGCCTGGCCAGGGGCAGGACATTAGCCCAGCAAGGGAGGGGTGCGGCAGTGACATCACAAAAGCCTTTTGCAGGACCTCAGCCTATTGGTCAAAGGTGGTGGGGAGGTGGTGACCTCACAGAGAGATGCTGACATGAGCCAGGCAGGACAGGGGCGAGGGGCCAGGGAAACCTCAGAGACCCCTGTGGCTTTGCTGCAGCAAGTCTCCTTCTCCAGGTCTCTCTTTGAGGACTGAGAGAGTATTCGGGTTCATGGATGTGAGCGCCAGGAGTAACCTCTTTCGAGTTTTCTCCTTCCCTTTTAATGATTTTACTAGAAAACAGCCGTCCCTGTTTAGAAGGTAAGAACCTCCTGGAGCTTTGAAACCTGTTCAGTCTGATCCAGCTGGTGAGAGTTGAATTCTATGGATGGAAAACACAAGCTTAAGGAGGCAGAATTTTATTCCACACCTGGGATTTTGTCCCTGAGAGTCAATGGGGACATTAGGGTTTGTCCTTTTTGTTTCACCTTTTCCTCCATCCCTCCCTCCCTCCTTTCTCTTCGTCTCTTGCTTCTTTTCTCTTTTCTCCTGTTCCCCTCCCAACACCAGGAGGGGTGTGTGTGTGTTGCAGGGGAGTGCTCTGCAGTTCCCACTGTGGGAGGTCCACCCAAAAATGTGGGGCTGAAATAGTGCTTGGGCAGTGATCTCCACCAGTGACCTGGGCCATCCTTTGGGCTCTCTGGTGAGAACCCTCAGCCTCCCGTCCTCAGTCTCTACCCTGATTGGCTGAGCAGGGGGTTATTGACAGGGAGGAGACTCAGGTCCTTGTTGGTCTCTTTCAAGACCAAGAAAATAAGTCTCAACCAGTTCTGTGTTTGATAAATTTTACTGCTTCTCTGCATTAATGGTCTCTGAGCAGTTCATGATTCTCTCTAACATTGCAGTTCTCCTCAAATACTTGCTGAATAATTACTGTGCACTGTTGTTGGTCTGGAGCTCATCTGAGAGCACTTTACTCAGGTCATTCAGTGTCTGAAATTCAAGATCCGATGGTTAGTTTGAAAATCAGGGCTCTTGGGTCCTATTCCCAACTCTGCCCCTGCCTGGGCGTGTGACCTAAGACAAGTCAATTCTCCTTTCTCAGCCTTAGCTTCTCCCTCTTTCAAGTAGGGATAATAATGATCCGCTCCTACCTACTTCACGGTGCGTGGAGGCAGGGTTGGCTCTAGGTTTTTTGCCGCCCTAAGCAAAAAAAATTTTGGCTGCCCCCACCCCAGCCCTGTCCCCCCCCCTCCCCTGCTGCCCGAGCCCTGGGTTCTCCCCACCCCACTTGCACCCCCTGCCACTCCAGCCCTGGGCTCCCCCCCCACCCACACCCCCCTGCCGCCCCTGCCCTGGGCTCTCCCCTCCTGACCCTCACCCCCTGCCATCCCAGCCCTGGGGTCCCTCCCACCTGCACCCTCCTTCCTCCCCAGCCCTGGGTCACTGGTAACTTGCTCCCAGGGTGGGTCATTAAGCAGGGATTTTGGATGTGCACAGAACACAGACAGGATTGGTTCCCATATGGTTACAGAACTGCAGTAAAGTGGAACAATTTTCAGCTTGTGTGACTGGAGGAGATCTGGATGCATATTGTAAGACTGTCCTCCATAAATGAGGAAAAGTTGAGGTGCCTTTATTATTCTTTCTTTCTATGGGGAATTTGGCAGTACAATATCACTGTCTTCCTTTAAAACAAATAAAACTAGAAAAAAATGGCAATGGCTGTTGAAAATAGCAATTCCAGTCCTAAAAACCTCTGGGAAGCATTTCTTGCTCAATTTTATCCTACTTTTTCTACAGCAAATGACAGTGGATCAGTATATTTGATTTGGGAGAAATGAAGTAACAGCTGCCCAAATTGAGCTCGAGCACTCCTGAATGTTGAGATGTTCAGATCTGGAAGGCAGGTGCTAGATTCCCTTACTGAACATTAGCTAAATCTGGAAAGGAAAAGTCAATTTCTGCTTCCACGTTTCAGGAGTGGAAATCCTCCTACGTGCCTGGTGCTGTATCTAGAGCTGCCCAGGTCCAGCAGAGCCTCCCCTCCCTCACTTTTCATTTTAAATTCTAGTGGGATCCACGTACCTCCCTTGCCAGGCTTCAGCTAGAGAGGGGCCCTGTCCACTTAGTCCCCCCAGTTCCTTCTTTGGGGGCTGCCAGGTGAGGTCACACCAGTATCCCTCAGCCAGTCTGGGGATGTCTTCTGAAGGGGATGTCTGGGGCAAAGCTTTCTAGTCCAAAATGTTGGTGGCTGGAGAGGGGGCGCCATATTCAGTAGTTTAATGTTTGGTGCTGCAGTGAGTGACTGCTGGGTGCAGTAATATAGTGACCCCCCCCCGGGTCTTTGAATGAGGCTTTATACTTGGGGGGAGGGGCAAGTGGGGAGCAGGTGGGGGAGCGGGTGGGCAAGTGGCAGGTGGGCACAGAGGTGAGCAGTGAGCCAGCCGGGGCTCTGGGGGGGGGCGGGGGGGTTTCTGGCAGGGGAGGGAGGAGGTGAAAGGAGGCGAGTGGTGGGTGGGGCACTGACTAGCAGGAGATGCAGCAGGCCAGCGGGGGGCTGGGGGGTGAAGAGGGGTGTGATGGTGAGATCTGGTCACCCTATGGGGGCCATTTCTTCTCCCTCCCCCAAACCTTCCTTTTCGGCCCACAGCTGTTTCGGGGGGGCGGCGCTGGGGAAGGAGGGTTTGTTTCTGCGGGGCGGGCAGCGTGTGGGGGGGGTGTTGTTTCCACAGGGATGGGTGGCGCGGGGGAGGTGTTTCAAGGGGGCTGGGTGCCACAGCGGGGGGGGGGCACAATTTTATATTCTTGCCTTTGGTGTAAAAATAGCTAGTTACGGCTCTGGGACCCCCATATTGCGCTAGGTGCTGTACAATCCCTGGCCAACACTGGGACACCCAGGGGGTTCCCCTCAATCTCCCTGAGCCTCTGCTGCCCAACTGCTTCTGACTCCATCTGGATCACCCCTCCCCCCCTGCAAAAAACTGTCCTTCTTTCCCTGCCCCCTGGTTCTGCTTTCACACCCTGGGCCCATCTCCTCTCTTTGTCCCGCCCCCACCCCCAGGTGATCAGAGATGGAGGCAACTTCAGCCACTGGAGCCAGCCCCAGCGGCGCTGCAGCCCGCCCGGGGCGTTTGCAGACACAGGAAGGAGCAGCTGGGACCGGGGCTGCTGGGAAGAAGGAGGCAGGAGAACAAATCCCAGGGGTGGGACAGCTCCTGGGGGCAGCTCCTGGGGCGGGGCTCTGGCACAGGCCGGGGCGGGACAGCTCCTGGGGCGGGGCTCTGGCACAGGCCGGGGCGGGGCAGCTCCTGGGGCGGGGCTGTGGCACAGCCCGAGGGTGGGGCAGCTCCTGGGGCGGGGCTCTGGCACAGCCTGGTGGCGGGACAGCTCCTGGGGCAGGGCTCTGGCACAGGCCGGGGCAGGGCAGCTCCTGGGGCAGGGCTCTGGCACAGGCCGGGGCGGGGCAGCTCCTGGGGCAGGGCTCTGGCACAGCCGGGGCAGGGCAGCTCCTGGGGCGGGGCTCTGTCAAAGCCCAGGGCGGGGCAGCACCTGGGGGCGGGGCTCTGGCACAGCCCGGGGCAGGGCAGCTCCTGGGGCGGGGCTCTGGCACAGCCCGGGGCAGGGCAGCTCCTGGGGGGGGGCTCTGGCACAGCCCGGGGGCGGGGCAGCTCCTGGGGGCGGGGCTCTGGCACAGCCCGGGGGCGGGGCAGCTCCTGGGGGCGGGGCTCTGGCACATTGTGACGCAGGAGCCCGGGCTCAGCAGCTGCTCCCTGGTGGCCACGTGCTGCCAGCAGCGCTGGAGCCGCCCGGGCCGGAGCGGAGCCGCTGTTCTCCGCTGCAGCAGGAGCTGCCCCCGGCGCCGCTGGGCTCCAGGCGGGGACAGAGCCTGGGGCCCGGGGCTCCCCTGGGTGCGGCTGGCGGGAGGGGAAGGGCCGGAGCTGCAGGCGGGGAAGGGCGGGGGAGCAGGCGGGGGGTTGATCGGTCTCTGGGCACCAGGGGAGCCCTGGGGCAGAGTGTGAGTGTGAGTGTCCCGGGCCCAGGCGTGCGCAGGGGGGGAGCCCCGGCACCCCAATGCCCTGAGCCCCGGCTGGGGAGGCTGCTCCCCGCCCCTCCCGTGGGGGCTCCGGGGGGGGGGGAGGCTGCGGCGGCTGCAGGCGGGTGCTCGGCCCCCCCGGAATGACCCGCTGCCGGCAGCTTGTGGCGCCTCCTCCGCGGAGCTTTTCCCCGGGGGGTGGCCTGGGCGCAGCTGCGATCAGCTGTTTGCTGGGCAGGCTCCGCTCCGCTGCTCCCCCCCCGCTCCTGGGGGGCTGAGTGAGCCCCCCAAACAGCCCCAGGGGTCGGTGTGGGGGGCGGGGCCAGCAGCAGCAGAGCCCCCCCCGCTCCCCTGGGGCTGCCCCGCCCCGCTCGGGCTGGGGGCTCTGCCAGGGCCCCCGCGTGAATCGCTGCTCCCTGCCCGCCAGGCTCGGCTCCGGCCACAGCAGCGGCGGGTGCCCCGGGGAGCCCAGCTGGGCTGGGGGAGGTTGGGGGGAGGAGAAACTCCAGATACCGGCGGGGGAGGGGGAGAGGAGCCCAGACCCCAGCAGGAGCTGCACTGGGCGGGGGTGGGATGGAGGGGGAGAGGAGCCACCCTGGGGCAGGGAGGAGAACCCCGGACCCTGGCAGAAGATGTGGGGCTGAAGTCCCGGGCTCGGGAGCCCCAGCCACCTTAGTGGCAGAAGTTACAAGGCTGAAGCCCTGACCCCCCCCTCTGTGTGGAGCTGGCCTGAGCCCCTCTTGCTCCCATCCCCCCTGTGGAGCTGGCTCCCACTCTCTGGCTGTGGAGAAATTCAGCCCAAATCTCCCCATGTTGGTATCTCCATTTCCCCCCATCACCCAGCCATGGATGGATTTAGCCCAGGAGGCAGGGTCACTGTTGGCCCCATTGAGCAGGCGGGATCTAGGGCACAAGGAGGTGAAGTGACTTTCCCAAGGCCAAGCAGGGAGTCTGTGGCAGAGCAGAGACTCAAACCCAGGACGCCTGAGCTTGAGTCCTGTGCCTTAACCACTAGGCAACCTTCCCCCCGGAGGAGAGGGAACCTCCTCTGCTACTTTGAGTGTGTGGGTGGGAGCAGCCACTAGACAGAGCTGCCAGGAGGTGGCGAGGGGGGTTGGATAGTTGGGGGGGAGATTAGGGAGTGGGGGTCTCTGGAGGAGGTCAGGGGCCAAGGAGCAGGGGGGTTGGATGGGTTGAGGGGTTTGGGGCAGGCAGGGATCAGAGGGAGTTGGATGGGTCGGGAGTTCTGGGGGTCCTGTCAGGGGGTGAGAAGTGGTTGGATGGGGCGTGGGAGTCCCCGGGGTCTGTCTGGAGGCGGGGGGGTGGATAAGGGTCAGGAGGACAGGTAGGGGTAGGGTCCTAGGGAGGCAGTTACAGTGGGGGGGGGGTCCCAGGAGGCGGCCGTCCCGGGCCCAGGAGCAGGTGGGGTTGGGGGTTCTGAGTGGGGCCGCCAGGGGGCAGGAAGGGGGCGGCCGTGGATAGGGTGGGGCTAGGGTGGGGCTCCCGGGGTGCGCACCTTAATGAAAGGTGCTGCACACGCCTATGGTCACAGGGGTGAGCCACTCGCATCCTTTTCCTGTTTGTGCCATTTCTTTCTGTCCCAAAACCTGAGAACAATTCTCTCTGGTTCTTCCCCTTCTCTCTCCCCTCCCCCCATGTGGCTAGAAAATCCAAGGAGATTCCCTCGTTTTCCCTAAAATTATTGACTCTCTAGTCTCTCATTTTCCCTATTTTCTCCATAATTCTTAAATTCTCCTCAGCTTTGGGATGTGAACCCAGCCCGTTTATCTGCAGCAATTTGTCCTTGGGTAGGTGGAATTTGCTGTCCTGTGTCTCTCCCCCCAACATGGGTGGAGTTAGTAGGTGCTGGCTGGGGGAGCCCGCAGACACGGCTGTCTCTGGGGGGAAATGGGGGGGCTGATCTCTGCCAGCGACAGGACATGGCTGCACAGGAGGGGAGGGAGGAGCCAGTGTCCCTATGGAGCCTGCCCAGCCCCTTTGGTTCTGCTCCTTTCCAGCATTTTGTTCAGAGACTTTATTACTGGGGAGGCTGAAAAATCTCCCTGTTGGCTTAGCCTGGCAGGAGGGGCCAGGTTTCCCCTGCAATAAAGAGATGGAGCATGTTCCCAGCATGGCAGAGCCTAGGCTGTCTCTCTGCAGGGAAAGATCCTGGGGGAATCGTGATGTGACATGAACTAAAGCCTGTTCTGAAACCTCTGCAACTGCCCTTCTCGCCCTGCCCGGCTGCAGGATGTCGTCCATGTTTCGCTCCAGCTCATCCCATCCTCTCATGGGACAGGGAAGGGAAATGGCTGCAGAGGATCCCGTCCAGGTAGGGGTTACTGGGGAGTTGCTGGTGGGTTCCTGCTGGAGGGAGAGGGACAGCAAACGCACCGGAGGAGGGAGGCTTGGGCAGTCTGGTTTGGAGGTTGGAGTTTGCCAAAAAATTCCCAGGGTGGAGAATGGGAGGAGGCCAGGGTGTAGCAAACCTGTTGGGACTTGTTCAATATGCGGCTTCCATTCTAGGAACAGACCCATGAGGTAAGAGGGTGGAAATGCTCTAATTTGTGGGACAGGAAACAACCCCCCTAGGTGGGGCTAGGAAAATGGGCCAGAATCCCAGGGCTGGAGCCCGACCTGATTAACCAGCGGCTGCTGTGTGATGTGAGGGGCACCCACCAGGGAGGCTGGGCGGGGGGGGGAGGTTCTTAACCTTTTTCTTTCTAAGGCCCCCAACGTGCTATAAAAACTCCATGGCCCTGCACGTGCCTGGTTCTCTGCATATCACTATCATGTATGTGACTCAGTAAGATTTGACTCTATCACTGCTATTAGTATCATACTTGGAGCTGCGTTTATTTTCATAGAAATTTTAAGTTATTTTACAGACAGATTTAAAAATACAGTTTGAAGATAAATGATCTTCATCTGCACAGTGTCTAAAGTTTTGAGTTTAGCTATTTTTTTTTCAAACGAGCCCTGCTAAGGTAAGTACAAGCAAAATGTACAGTCTGTTATTTGCTAGTACCATTTAAATAATGAATTTGATTGTAAATATTGTAAATAACGAATGACAAAGCACAATGCGGCAATAACAGTAATAATGATAATTACTCCAGCCAGGCCAGGTGAGGCGTTTTAGAACTTGTTACTCAAAGAACTGAATTTAAGCATAAGACAGAAATAAAATGATGAAATTCAGAGATCAGTTAAAAAGCTAAACTACCAGCACTGTCATCCTGACCGAATGTGAGAGAATAAAATTATGGAGACTACATGTACTTTGTGCATTTTGACAGGAAGTAACAACAGTAACTGACGTGTCTGCGGTGGGGCGTGCGGGGGGGGGAGTGTGAGACACACCCGCTGTCACTCCCAGCCCAGTGGAACTCACTAGTCCGAAGGCTCGTTCACACGGCAGCAGGGGCCAGCAGCTCCCACTCCTGACCCAGAGGCAGCAGCACAGAATCTTGTCCCCCCACCTCAGCTCAGCAGAGACTGGGCCCAGAGGCAGGAGGGTGGGGCCACCCCGACATCAGCAAACCCCCCCCCCCGCCCCACACAGCACAGGAGGCTCCTGGGAGCAGCTTGGCTGGGGCAGCTCCAAGTGGGGGGCGGGGGGCAGGGCTGCAGGAACAGGTGCAGGGGCAGACAGCTGAAGAGAAGTGGGGGGAGGAGAGACAGGACACCCCTGCTGGAGGAACCCCCTCAGCAAGGCCCCCCGGACCGTCATGTCGTCTGCCCCCCACTGAGTCTGGCCCCGTCCAGCTCTTCACAATGAGAACAGCGCTGGGCTCCCTGCCAGCGAGCTCTCCCTGCACCTGCCAGGGCCTCCATCTCCTGTGTCCGTCTGTGGCTAGTGGGGGGGGGGATGGATCTGCTGGGAGAGACAAGGGGCTCTCGCTTTGTCCCCTCCCCCTGGCGTTTCCTGGCTGCTCTGAGCGGGGTGGGATGGGACTCTGACTGTGAGCCACCCAGAGCTTCCATTTGATTGAAAGTGTGAGTGGGGCAGCAGGTACTGAGTGCTGGACTCTTGCTCTTTCAGGGGCCGGTGACCTTCGAGGAGGTGGCTGTGTATTTCACCAGGGAAGAGGGGGCTCTGCTGGACCCCGCTCAGAGAGCCCTCTACTGGGATGTCATGCAGGAGAACTATGAGACGGTGACCTCGCTGGGTAAGGAGTCCTGTCCCCTGGGTTATTAGAAGCTGTGGGGTCTCTAAAGAACCTGAGCAGTAATAACTTTATACCTTTATTCATCATACAAGTTTTGACAAGTTTCCTTGCTCCCCCCTTTTTGCCTCATCTCCCACCCACTAGAATAATTTTTAGACATTTGTCATCAGTCATTTTGAAATTGCATTTAATCTATCCTTATTGGCTACATTAGTAACTACATTAATAACTGTTTTTTTAAATTAATTAATAAAATTATTAAAAAATAATTTAAGTAATAAAAATAGGTGTGTGACTGATGCAGGGCTTGTGTGACAGTCAGATGAGCTCCTCTTTTGATAGAAGTGAGTATAATGTTGCTATTCGGGACCCCACGGGTGAAGGGAGAACAGAGCCGTGGGAGGGGAGAAGAGGGGAGTAGATAATTTTGGGGTGCCAGGACATGGGGAGGGTGTGTGCAGGGTTAGAGCTAAGAAGCAGCAGGGAGGGAGGAGGTTGTGAGAGATGAGGAGGGAACACAAGAAGCTCCCAAGGTGCCGGGAGGTGGTGCTGGCTGAGAGTAATGGGAGGGAGGGGAGGGGAGTGTGGAGGAAGGGCACCCAGGAAGTGGGCTGGGTGGGTCAGTGGGAGGGAGGAGAGGTTTGGGGATCTAGAGCTGTGGGAGATCCCAGACCTTTAACCCTGAATCCGTACCCAAGCCTTGTTGTTCTAGAGCCTACACTCCAGTTTCCTCTCTGTTCTGTTTCACTTCATTATACATTTCCTCCCCCAAATATTATTATTTTAATTCTTGACCTCCCTCTGCCGCTCATTATCCCACTCCCCATATAACCTTCCCATCTCCATGCACAGCGACCCCGGCCACCGATCCTGAGTCCTTGCTGCATCCTCCCTCCCGTAGCAGGGCCCCTACCCAGGCACAAATGGGCACTTTGTTGATGATGTCACAGGGTGGTGGTGTAGCCTGTACAGTTTTTACACCTATAAGATGACGTATTGGGGCACAACTTGCCCTTGTACATGGCTACTCACAGTTAATTGAGAAGATGGAATTTGGTGAAACACACAGAAACTTGATTAAATACAGAGAGTTATAACTGAAATCACAGGCAAGGATCAGTCCACGTAACAGTTAGACTAAGATCAGTATAGTAAAGAGGGGCTTGCACGGTGCGGACGTACAAGTTATGACACCAATGGAAACAAAGATCAAGGCACAAGGGAGCCCGTCAGAAGGGAGGCCCTGCTTCAGTTTACACTGTCTCGGGGACCTGACAAAATGAAAAAATGGTCACTAGGAGAGGTAATTTATCCACTTCCTTATGGTAATAGGATGGCGATATACCGCATCTGCTGCTTTGCTCTGATTACAATAATGTCAATAGCTGCCCCAACCCATATGTGACCTTTGGGAAGTCCATAATTTAGCATCAAGCTCTGATCATGACATCTTACCTCTAGCGAGTATGAAATTGCCCACAAGACGTGAGACTGGGTCATAGATCGTAAAATCAGGTCGGGGTCAACAAGAGTGAGAGTTTGGAGAGAGTCTTGTCCCCCCTCTCCCCATCTGCAGCAGCCACAAGCTGTCTCCCGCCAGGCTCCTTGGATCTATGAGCCTGTCCCTCCTGAGGCTGCGTGGCCCAGTTCTTGTTTCTGACCTTCTCCTTTTCCGGAAGAATTAGAGGCTGTTGCTCCTGAATGTTAGTGTGTAATTCCCCAGCCTTCTCCTCCCACTGGGGGAGTTTAATTCTCCCTCCCATTACACCTGAGTCACTAGATTTCCTAGTTCCTCAGAATGTGCTTTTGCGATGTCACAGTTCTGGGGTAGCGAAGCCTTTGACCTGCCTCCATGGTCTGCTCACGGAATGGCCCCTCAGGTATCAGGCCTCTAGCCAGCCCCTCTCTATGGGCAGGGATCCACCTGCCTCTCCTTTTTGACCAGTGTGTGAGGATTGCAGCTTCTCCTCCACTGTGTTTGCTGGACTAACGGCCAGTTCCTGTGCTTTGCTTTCTCTCCAGGGGCTGTGAGCAGTGTGTCTGTCTGAGACAGAGGTGGGACTTTTGGTGATACTTGTATGATGCCAATACACACCTCAGTTTCCCGCTGTGATTGGTATTGCTGTGATTCTAAAGAGCAGGAGACGTGAGGTGTTTTGTCACGTAGCTGTCATGGGGTGATATGAATGGGTCATTAAGGATTGGCTGGGGCCAACTTAGATCAATGGAATACCCGACAGAGACAAGGGAATGATTGTCACCTGTCCATGGGAGGATCTCAGCTTGGCTGAGTGAAGCACACATGGACTCGTTATGTTTTGAGAGCAGGAAGAACTGGGCTCGCAGACACAGGAGCTTTGCTGGAGTGAAGACAAATGGACAGAGACAGTGAAAAGAAACCAAACTGTTTTCTACAGCAGCCTGGCTCAAGGGCATTGGCCAGTGTGGACTATATTGTCTTCATTGCTTCTCTGTGCTAATGAAAAGACTTTCCAGTGCTGTGTTTCGGTTGACTAATAAACCCTGCAATGTTTTAAAAGTCTGCCCAGTGTCACAGCAAAAACTTCCTGAGGTGCATTGAAGCATGAATGAGGAACAGTCTCTGAACAGGAGTGTCGTTCAGCTGGACCTGCTGGCAGAGCTCGCAGGTTGAAGTAGGAGTGTTGAAGCCAGAGGCTCAGTCTCAGGTGCTGAAGCTAAGTGGCCTGTCCTTGTGGAAGAGTGGGAGCCCTTGGGGGTCTAGTGCACTCAAGGGGCACCTCCCAAGGACTGTTTAAAAGCCAGGGCATTGCAGAGATCCTATGGATCCATGACAGTGCCAAAGGTTCAGCCTTATGGGAAAAGATACAAAACAAGAAAAGGATCTAAATGCGTGTTTACCATCGCTCCCTCTCAGTCCTCATGGGAATCCCTGATCCGTTCCAAAGTGTATTAAAACCTTCCTCAAAGGCTCACCTCTTGGTTATCAGGTCATGTCCGTTTTGTTAGAGGTTTTCCCTTCACCCTCCCACTTCCCTGGGTCTTGTCACGCAGACAGGAAGCAGCGAAAGACCAGAAGTCCAAAGCGCAGACAGTACCATGTTTATTGGGGTTAGTTTCCAAGGAAGCATATTCTGAAGCCCTTCACACCAGTCGGGCTTATCTCGATATACGGATACAGTCTGTTCCCCAGTGTTCCCTTCCCAGCTCTGACGCCGCAGAGCCTTTATCCCGTGTCCCCCTTCCCAGCTCTGATGCAGCTGAGCCTGGCCTGTGTTCCCGTTTCCCCCCACACCTTAACAAACATGACTCCAATTTCCCTTCCCCCTCCTGTTGGACCCCATTTATATAGTAATATTCTCAGCTATACCTTAACCAATCATTTTACTGAAATGTAACGAACCAATTCTAACATATTGTAACATAATTATCTAACCAATTATATCCCACCACCCTAATTAGCTTACACCTAGCAAAATTAACTGTACAGCAGAGAGAAACAATTACAGAACCAGACAGATTAACAATGGAAAAGTGGGGGCCATAAAGATAGAACAATACAGAAATGAGGGTTTCACAACCACAAGCATTGAGAAGTGATTTCTTGCCAGACAAGCTGCTGTCAAACTAAGTTTTCTTTAACCATCTTAAGATCTGTTTCTTTATCTGGTGGTGATGGGCACTATCAGGACAGGATCGTCTTCCTAACAGCCCAATAGCACCTTATTTCAGTGTGACTGGTTTGGGATGTGAGGATGTGACCCTGCGCTTCCCAGCTTATGGCTGCCCCTGCTGCTTAGCCAAAGGCCTTAGCCTAAGATCAAGGTCTCAGACGGTCACAGTAAGAGAAGGCCCTTACAAATACAGACAGTGATTTTGATTCTTTGTTTTCATACTCCTGTAAGCAGCTAAGCGATAAAAATACCCCTAAGTTCTTAAAGTACAGGCTTTACAGACAGGCCTGAATATCTCTGTTCTAAGAGTTGGGTCTATCCCTTCCCCCATTCTGTGTCTGTCTTGTCTATTCAGATTGTAAATTCTTCAGGGCATGGCCCAGCTACTATTCTCTGTTTGTACTTGTCGTAGCACAGTGGGGACCCACTGTTAGTTGCTCCTTAGGCACTAAGGTAATGAATATGATTTATTATAATAACTCTCCTGCCACTTGGAGCCAAGGAAGCTGGTCTTGGGATGTTACTGCTTAAAAATGAGCTGGGGGTTAAAACCATGGACTATTCTTTGTGACAAGTATCCCACAAATTCCATTGACCTCCCTTGTTTTCTTTGCCTGGAGTAGGGTTTCCAATTTCCAAACCTGATGTGATCTCGCAGCTGGAACGAGGGGAAGAGCCGTGGGTCCCAGACCTCCAGGGCTCTGAGAAAGAAGTCCTCCCGAGAGCTGCCTGCACAGGTGAGGAATTGGTTAAACCAACTCAACAACTGTGCGGGAATGCAGGAAACATTCGGGATGCCCTACAAAGACCTTATGAGCTCTCCAAGTTCAGGATTGTCCCCTGCAGATGTGGAATCATTATGGCAGACGTCACTCATGGCTTCCCTCCTATTCTGACTAACAAGTGGCAGCAGGTCCCTCCCCAACCTTGCTTTCCCTGAGTGTTCTCATGAGATGCAGACCAAAACTGATCCCTTCCTCTCTCCTCTAGGGAAGGGTTTGGGAAAATCAGCTCCTGATAGGACTGATCTCTCCCCACATATTTTGGATTGTTCATCCCTTTTCCATTCCTCTCTCTGACATTTCCTTTCTCTCAGGTGCGGGGAGTGACCTATGTCTGGATTCTCTCTGTCTCCCATCTGGTGATGGGCTGGTGAGTGAGAATGAGGAGGAGAAACCCCAGCAGGAAGATGCTGAGCAAGGAGAACCACATTGGATGTTATCAGGAAGATCCAAAGGGAATGTTTCTGGGAATTGTGCACTCCCAGAAAAAGTAAAAGCCTGTGAGACTCAGCAGATGCCAGAGGAGAACTTCAGTAGCCACTCAGAGCTTATTACACGTGAAAGAATCAACTTGGAAGAGACACGCTACACATGCCATGAATGTGGGAAAAGCTTCAGTCGGAGCTCTCACCTTATCAGACATTGTAGAATCCACACAGGTGAGAAACCTTATGGATGCTCTGAGTGCGGGAAACAGTTCACTGGTAGTTCAACCTCATCTCACATCAGCGAATCCACACAGGAGAGAGGCCCTACACATGCTCAGAGTGCGGGAAAAGCTTCAATCAGAGCTCACACCTTGTCAGGCATAGGAGAATCCACACAGGAGAGAAACCTTATGGATGCTCTGAGTGTGGAAAATGCTTCAGGGATATTTCAAACCTTATCTCACATCGGAGAATCCACACTGGGGAGACGCCTTACACGTGCTCTGAGTGCAGGAAAAGCTTCAATCACAGCTCACACCTTATCAGACATAGGAGAATCCACATGGGTGAGAAACCTTATGGATGCTCTGAGTGTGGGAAATGTTTCTTTAATCGTTCAGACCTCATCTTACATCAGAGAATCCACACAGGGGAGAAGCCCTACACATGCTCTGAATGCGGGAAAAGCTTCAATCAGCGCTCAAACCACATTAGACATCAGAAAATCCACATGAGAGAGAACTGTAGCAAATGCCTGGACTAGGGCTGGCCAAAGTGGGTTTTTTTTTTTTTTAAATCACATTTGCTAATTCCCACATCGTGATTTTTGCACCGTCTTCACCGAGGTCTCTCAGCTCCACCAGATCAGTTGCCTGCTTCTCCCTTTTGCAGCTCACCCTTCTTTGAGGTCAGTCCTGTGATCTTTTCTATCAACTCCTTTCCTTTGAGTCGTAGGAGTGTGTGTCCCTCCTGCCAGGAATGTTCATCAGCTCCAGGTGGGAGAGAGGTTTGATTCCCAACAAGCTACACTGAGGCAAAAACTACCTGTGCCTTCCATCCACTAGGTCTGCACATGGCGTTGGCTGCTCAAGTTAGTGATCTTGGGGTAAAAAGACAATTATAGTTGTAGAGCAGATGCAGCCCAGGTGCAGGGGTTGGCATTAGCTTTCCCCTTGACCTGACCTAAACTCCATCACTTTTCCTAGTCTAAACAAACCCTGAGCATCACGGTTATACTGTTCCCCCATTTCACAACAACCGTTAGTGATCAGGTTTTTTTCTGGTTCTCTCCCTGCCCCCTCCTACTGTATTGGAAATGGAGGCTAATCCTGAAATTAAAACCTCCCTCCAAAGGAATTAGAGTGGGGGAATAGGTGAGAGAAATAGCCTGTGTGAGAATAGAGACCCAGGATAGATGGTAACAATTGTATTAGTAGTATTTCAAATGGAATTTATTTTGAAAAATTTTAAAATAAATCTTCTGTTAAGAGGAAAATTACTTAATACAAGAGGTGTAACCTTTTACCCAGTTAGAGGGTAACAGCCTCAGAGTTCCCCAGGTCTCTTGTTTGCAAAGCAAAGACGTCACATCAGGCAGCAAATGTCAAAATCTACAATGGTGATGGATGTGTGATGGGAGCTTTTCTGCGTTGGTTTTTTGGTTTGGTTTTTTTATTTAATTTTTTTGGTTTTTCAACCAGTTATTTTTATAGGTGCTGAGGCTGTTGAGCACAGCTGTTTAACCCTCAGGCCTGGCTCTGGAACCCTCCTCAGAACTGGCCTTGTGTTTCTTTCTTGTTTGATATCTTTGGGGTCCACACATCCACACTACATGCTGTTCACAGCAACAGGTGCTTTGAGAAACCTGCTGGGTTAAGTGGGCCTTTTCCAAACGGACATTGGCCCAAAGTCTGCCTCAGTTCAGCAGGACTGGGACACGTCTGTATCAAAGGAGTGGTTCACACCGGATTTGCGCAGTAACCTCGGGGGAGGGGTGGTAAGATAACATCAGTAGGAATTGACAACAATGAAGTTAAAGATAAGGGTGAAAGACTCACCTTGCAGGGCAACAAGCCTGTTCTGTTCATTCCCTCTGACGCATCTGGCACTGGTCACTCTCAGGCAGCACACGGGGCTAGATGGACCATTGGTCTGACCCAGTAGGACCAGGTTTGGGTTCTTATGTTACGTAAGTCATCTACGGCCTTGTCTGCGCTGGCAAGTTTCTGCACGGTAAAGCCGCTGTCTGCCCTGTAACTTCCAAGGTGTGCACACTGCCAAGCCACTTCGTGCGCAGAAACTGCGCAGTTGCAGCGCTGTTAAAAAACCCACCCCAACGAGGGGTGTACAGCTGTCAGTGCCGGGGCTACTGCGCCGCGGTGCCAGTGTAGACACCCTGGTCGATGACAGCGCTGTGATTGGACGTCCTTTGATCCAGACGTGTCCCACAATCCCTGTTCCCGCCTCTCTGGTCAGCGGTTTGAACTCTACTGCCTTGCCCTCAGCTGACCAACCGTGAACTCCACCCCTTACATTCCTTGGGAATTTTCAAAGTCCCTTCCCTGTTTGCTTGGTGATGCCTGCCGTGGTCTCCGCGCATCTTTCCAGGTGACCAGGCCTACTCCACGCACCAGGTGAGCCCTGGCTTGGAGCAATGCCGAGCTGCTGCACCTCATCAGCATTTGGGGAGAGGAGGCTGTCCAGTTCCAGCTGTGCTCCAGCGGTAGGAATTATAACGCCTATGGACAAATTTCATGATGCATGAGAGAAAGGGGCCATGACTGGGACACACTCCAGTGCAGGGTCAAAGCGAAGGCCCTGCAGAACACCTGCCACAAGACGTGGGAGGCAAACTGCCTTTCCAGGGCTGTGCCCACGAGCTCCAGATTCTACAAAGAGCAGGACGCGATACTCAGTGGTGACCCCACCTCCCCTGCAAAGGCCACTGTAGGTACTTCGGTGGCTTGTGTGCCCGTTGAGAGTGGATCGGGCCAGGAGGAGGAAAGCTTGGATGAGGATGTGAAGGGGGACCCAGAGGCAGAGGATGACTCATAGGTCAGAGATGTTTGCAGCTAGAAGTTCTTCTCTGCCCTGGAGGAGGCTAGCCACTCACAGCTGGCTAGTGGCTTTGATTTTGGGAATCACTGAAGCGAGTTGTTGGGGGCAGGAGGGTTGCAGAAAGCAGGAGTTATGGAGTGCCAAGCGGACACGCTCTCCAGGTGCTACTAGCACTGCAAACCAGGCAGCGCTGTGCGTGCCCTCCCCTGCAGCCGCTGTCGCAAACCTCTTTCCCGTGTGCCCCCAGACCCGGCCAACGCACTTATCAACCTCCTGGATCCAGTCTGGACCCTTCTGCATTCCACTCCTGCCCCAACGCAGTCCAGCCCTGTGGACTCCTAGTACCCAGTCCACTCAACACCCGTCCCTCTGCAGTTCATTCCTGCCGAAGCACAGTACCTGCTGCACTGTACTCCCAAGGATACGGTTGCATAGATACTTAGACTGACAAAAATCTTTAACCTCATCTACTCATGGGACACTCCTTTCCCTCATCCCCCACTGTGCTGGTGTGTGTGTGTGTGTGTCTCTCTCTCTCTCTCCTCCAGTGGTTGTTTTTAATAGAATAGTTCTGGTTTGGAAGCAATCTTCATTCCAGTAATTGAAAGTGAACAGAGCCCTGCAAAGCAACAGGCAATTTTCTGCGCCCCTCTAATAGTGCTGGTCTCTGGCTGTTCAGATTCAACCTCCAGACACTGAGCCTCAGTGGTCCAGCCCTGAGTGAAGCTTTCACCCTTCCCGTCACAGATATTATGGAGTGTACAACATGGGGCTATAAGCACAGGAATATTGTCACTGGCCAGGTCCAGCCTTCCCTCTAGGCAGCGCCAGTCGGCCTTTAAATGGCCAAAAGCACTCAACTGTCGTTCTGCACTCGCTCAGCCTGTTGTTGAACCGCTCCTTGCCGCTGTCAAGGTGCCCTGTGTATGGCTTCATAAGGGGTAGGCAGGGTCTCCCAGGATCACAATGCGCATTTTGACTTCCCCTATGCTGACGTTCTGGTCTGGGAAGAAAGTCCCTGCTTGCAGCTTCCTGAACAGGCCAGTGTTCTGAAAGGTGCATGCGCCGTGCCCCTTTCTGAACCAGCCTGCATTAATGTCTGTGAAATGCCCATGGTGATCCACTACTGCCTGGAGAAACATAGAAAAATACCCCTTGTGATTAATGTACTCGGGGGCTAGGTGGTCTGGTGCCAGAATTAGAATATGTGCCATCTATCACCCGCCACAGTTAGGGAAGCGCATTTGTGCAAAGCCATCTGCAATGGCATGTACGTTGCCCTGAATCAGGGTCTTTCAGAGCAGGATTCAAATAATGCCTGGCACACTTTTGTCAACACGCGTCCAACGGTCGATTTTCCCACTCTGAACTGGTTAGCGACTGATTGGTAGCAGTCTGGAGTAGCCAGCTTCCACAGTGCTATTGCCACACGCTTCTCCAACGACAGGGCAGCTCTCATTCTCGTGTCTTTGTGCTGCAGGGCCGGGGCGAGCTCATCACAGAGTCCCTTGAATGTGGCTTTCCTCACCCAAAAGCTCTGCAGCCGCTGCTCATCATCCCAGGTGTGCATGAGAATGTGATCCCGCCGCTCAGCGCTTGTTTCCACAGCAGCATTCCACTGTGGTCAGCACCTCTGTGAATGCCATAAGCAATCTCCTGTCGTAGCTACTACGTGTGGCGAGATCAATGTCAAATTCCTCTTTCCTTTGTAGGTTAAAGAATAACTCCACTGCCACTCGTGATGTGTTAATGAGAGCGAGCAGCATATAGGTCAACCGTGCGGGGTCCATGCCTGCTGCCCAAAGGGGCAGAATGCGCAGTACACCCACCATTGAAAGATGGCCCCAAATGTGAATGAAAGCACAGGGATTGCTGGGGTGCAAAGCGATGCATCATGGGGCATTGGGACAGGACCCGGGATGCTCCGCGACCCCTTCTGCCTTCCCACAACTCTTAGCAGCATAAGAGGAAGAGATGCTCAGTGGGATACTGAGTGCACTGCTCCAAACACCGCTGCAAGTGTGAACACGCTATTGCACAGGCAGCTGACAGTGTGAACACACAATAGTGGTTTCCCTTCAGCGCTCTTTGAGCGGCACTGTAACTCCTGGCACAGTAACTCTGCCAGTGTAGACATAGCCTCAGAGAGACTGACTGCCAGGATCCCAGGACTGATCCCCTCTGGGGAATGACGCACAATGGCGATGGGCTAAGCAGCCTGTACTAGTCTCCCTGTACCTGCAAAGCCTGCTAGCCCAGCGTGCTGGAGCATCTATGCCACTACCTGGTTCCTAAACTGCAGCTACAGTTCCTACCCCAGTGAATCCAAAGCCCGAGAGGTGCAGAGGTCCAACCCCTTCTAATCTTAGAAATGTTTTGTTCCTTTTTCTATTTTTTTGTCTGTTTCTTTTTATGAAGTTGGAGACCTCCCGGCCTTTCTATTAGATTGAAGGGGGGGAGGTAGTGCGGTGTGTGTGTGTGTGTGTGTGTGTGTGTGTGTGTGTGTACGCCTCTGAAATCTGCACAGGGAAGATGCTAGGAAAACTAGTTCCCCAAATCTTAATAGCCTTAAAACCCTGCCCTATGAAATGACTGAACGCATGCGCCTCACCTGTGGAAGCATTGCAAAGAATTGAGCTGTCAGATATATATTGTTCAGAGAGAGCTGTTTGAACTTTTTACTAATGTCTCTGTAAGGTCAGTATGTGTTCTGGGGCGAGAGGGTGAGGAGAAGTATTAGCTACACAAAAGTGACATCTAAGGAGAAAATGTAATTAACTTTGAGGTTGTGGGCTAAATGTCAGCAATCATTTGGTTTCGGTATTGAAATATTCAGCTGGGTAAATCTGGGTTGCAGGGCCTGGGTGAAAATCTGATTGGGGTTTCGGCATCACTAAATGTGCACCTGCCTTCTTGGGTTGCTCTTTTAGGATTTATAGGGGTTGGTTTTTCTGCTGTATTAATCGGATGGTTGGACTAACTTGACGACTTGATTCCAACGCAATATCCTTGTTAATTCATTGATTTCCTGATTTGACCTGAGCTTTATCACTGTGTTGTTTAACCCTTAGCTGAGTGGTGTCTATAGTCATTTAGCCTTAGTGACGTGCGCTCTTGGCTTTATTTGTTCGTGTTAATAAAACCTGTAACTGGGAAATTGAGTCATTTCTTTCAATAAGCAACCGGGGCTGGAACTTTTCTTTGTCTATTTCCCTTTAATTCACTCTCCATTTTCTTCATTTCACACTGTTCTAAGTTAAGGAATGAGGAGCAACAAAAACTGACACAGACCTGTTACTGCCCTATTCGGTGCCCATCCAGCAGGAGCAGAGAACAAACCCCTCCTGGAGCCGGGATTGTCACACTGGACTGGAAATACAGACGCGTGTCCCCAAGCTTTGCTGTCTTTCTCCAATCATGGCATAAGGGTGACACCTACACCTGCTTGTAATCACGCCTGGCAGGAAGGAGATCCCTATGTGCATTGCCTTGGGAGCAGGGGGATCTGGGAGACACTGGGGGCTATTTACCCAGAGCTCAGGAGCAATCTGCTCAGGGGTGATGCAGCAGAAAAGAGCTGGGTGCTGCTTTCCTCACTTATTTCTCCTTATCCCCGTTCAGTCTCTCCTCTTTCCCTTTCTTCCCCCTCCCCCACCCTCTGGCAGGGAGACTTGGTCACTTCCCTGCTCCCAGGGGTGCTCACTCTCCCATAGCTGGATTGGCCCCGTGATAGGAGTTAATAGGAGCGAGAGCCTGGGTGCGGGTCAGCCCCTGCAGTGGCTCTGGGACACACAGGGGCAGGAGGAGGAGCAGAGATGGGGCTAGTTCCCACCTCAGACAGTCCCTGGCCCGGTGAGTGCGGCAGCTGCAGCCTGGGTTGGGCTTGAAGGAGCCAGGAAGGGGCTGGAGCAGTGTGGGGCTGGTAGGAAGGAAGCAGGGAAAACAAGGAAAAGAGCCGTGGGGCAGCTCCTGGTGGCCGGGCTTTGTAAGGTACCAGACACTGCTGGTGCTGCTGCCTCCAGTGTGCGCTGGGAGCCGGGGCTGAGCTCCGGGCTGCTGCTGCGGCACCAGAGGGGCTGCTCCAGGGACAGACTTTCACTGAAGCACTTTCTGTGCTCATCCGAGGTGGGGACTTTCTCCAGCTGGACCCAGTCCCAGGCTCTGCTGCCCCTGGCCAGGGGCCGTAGGCACCAGGGGCCAGAGGGACCCCAGGGGCAGCCCTGGGTGGGCAGAAGAGAGACTCCACACACAGGTCCCAGAAGCTGAGGGTCTCGCAGCCCCTGGGGATCTGCTCTTGGGTGGGGTCTGGACAGCGATGGAGCCCCTGCCTCATGCTGCCTCAGGTGTAGTGTGAGAAACTGCTGTGTGTAGGAATTTGCTACTTATGGTGCATTGAGCATGCTCAGTAAATCTGCTGAAGCCACTTCCCTTCACCCTGCCCTTTCTCAGAATCAGATTCTGCAGATTGCTATTTATAGGGTGTCATAAACGTATAACTACAGGTAGCATAAAATACCCTGTAAAGGGTTAAAAAGCTCAGACAACCTGGTTGGCACATGACCAAAAGGACCAATTAGGGAAGAAAATACTTTCAAATCTGTGGGGGAAGGTTTTTGTTTTCGTGTTCCTTTGTTCTCTCTGGGTCAGCGGGGAACCAGGGCATGGAAAATACATCTCTCTAAGCACATGGCATAGAAAAACCTTAGAGTTCTGTCCATAGACAGGTCCCTGCTACCTTGCTGAGTCACAAGGTGTATCTGCCTTTTCTCAGTGGGTTGATTGTATAGGTGATGGTCCGTAATGGGCCATCAAGCAGGCTAGACAGAACTGACACCAACTTGTCTGGCTGGAGTGTTCCCTGGAAGCACAGCACAAGTTTGAAATACGGGCAGCATAGAGCCAATATTCATAACATCAACTACAAAAATGATACACATCTAGAGATAGCATAATTATAATCAGCCAATCAGAACCTCTCCATAGACCCCTTACACAACAGCCTTTCTACAGTATTGGCTGCGAATATAGAACAGTGGTCACAACGGTGATCTATACAGTTACAGATTATGTCAATAATGTCACAGGAGGTGACACGGCATCAATGAAATTGAAGCTAGGGCAGCAAAGAGCTACCAGATGTTCTGAGGGCTGGAGAAAAATGCCTTCTAGTGAGCTATTGAAAGAGCTCAACCTGTTTAGCTGATCAAAAGAAGATTGAAAGGTGACTTCATTGAAGTGCTGAAGTGCCTTAATGGAGAGAAAGGATTGGGTATTAAAAGGCTCTTTAATCGAGCAGAGAAAGGCATAACAAGACCCAATGGCTGGAAGGTGCAAAGAGACAAATTCATATTACAACTAAGGCACAAATATTCAACAAACAAGCTACCAAGGAAAGTGATGGATTCTCCATCTCCTGATGTCATTTCATGAAGACTAGATGCCTTTCTGCAATGTGTTTGCCCCAAAAGTAGCTCTTGTGTCATACAGGAGACCTGTGATACGCAGGGGGTCAGATTAGATGCTCTAATGGTCTCTTCTGGCCATAAAGTCGACTCATTTCTGAAAAACTGAGTGTAGCATTGGGAGCAGCGTCTGATGTTTCCCTGTCTAGCCGGCTTGCTGCCTAGAACGAACGCTGCTGGAGTGGGGTGATCCACAGGGAGTAGCTCAAACCTCCAAAGTGCCTGGCCAGGGGCAGGACATTGGCACAGCAAGGGAGGGGTGTGGCAGTGACATCACAAAGGCCTTTTGCAGGACCTCAGACTATTGGTCCAAGGCGGTGGGGAGGTGGTGACCTCACAGAGAGATGCTGACATCAGCCAGGCAGGACAGGGGCGAGGGGCCAGGGAAACCTCAGAGACCCCTGTGGCTTTGCTCCAGCAAGTCTCCTTCTCCAGGTCTCTCTTTGAGGACTGAGAGAGTATTCGGGTTCACGGACGTGAGCGCCAGGAGGAACCTCTTTCGAGTTTCCTCCTTCCCTTTTAGTGATTTTACTAGAAAACAGCCGTCCCTGTTTAGAAGGTAAGAGCCTCCTCGAGGTCTGAAACCTGTTCAGTCTGATCCATCTGGTGAGAGTTGAATTCTAGGCATGGAAAACACGAGCTTAAAGAGGCAGAATTTTATTCCACACCTGGAATTTTGTCCCTTAGAATCACTGGGGACATTAGGGTTTGTCCTTTGTGTTTCACCTTTTCCTCCATCCCTTCCTCCCTTTTCTCTTCTTCTCTTGATTCTTTTGTTCTTTCTCCTGTTCCCCTCCCAACACCAGGAGGGGTGTGTGTGTGTGTGTGTTGCGGGGGAGGGCTCTGCAGCTCCCACTGTGGGAGGTCCACCCAAAAATGTGGGGCTGAAATAGTGCTCAGGCAGTCAGGGCCGGATTAACCTTCTGTGGGTCCTGCTTTAATAGGTTCAATTAGTTGGTTAATAAGATGTTTATGAGGTAAATCACTGGTTTTAAAATAAGATCCAACCTGGAGCATATGAACTATTGACCCCTGGACTCCAGCTCTGAGAGGGGACTTGTTTACCATCAGGGGACAGGCTCAAACCAGTCGAAACCGGTTTTTCCCGCCAAAACCAGCCCTCAGCGTTCCATCTCCTCAGCACTTTTCCCGCCACAGAAGTGATATAAGGACGTGCTCAGTGCCTGCGCGGGGCCGTCCCCCCCAGCGACGGCCCCTCCACGGTCGGGTCTTCCCAGCGCTCCCGAGCCGGAGAGTGACGAGCCCCCTGGGTCCCGCCGTGAGACTGAGGAACAGGAGGCCTGTCACCCCCATTCCTGCCGTCCTGCATCCCTGGTGTCCAGCCTCCCACGGAGCCCCCGGGGAGTGAGAGACCCCGGGGGGGGGCACTGGGGCTGGGCAGGAAAGTGACTCTGCCCCGGGGAACCTGGGAGAAGCCTCAGAGCTGCCTCAGCCCCAGTGGGATTTGGGGGGCAGAGACTGGGGCCTGGCGGGGGGGATCCCCTGTGGTGTGGGGGGAGATGGGGGGTGTCAGGCAGGGAGGGGAGACGCTGGAGTTGTAGGGAAGGTCAGTGGGACGCAGGGGTTGAACTGTCTCTGGGCAGCCAGGAAATTCCCGGGGGGGGGAGTGGCGGGCGGGTGAAGGGGGGAGGGGGGTTAATTGGATCCTGTCCCTGTTTGTGCCACTTGCCTCTCGCCCCGGTACAAATTCTCTCCAGTTCTGCCCCTTTTCTCTCTCAGTGTCTCACACGGGGCTATAAAATCTGGGGCGATTCCCCCCCATCCCCTCCAATGATCAGCTCTCCCGTCTCCCCCGATTTCCCCTGTTCTCCCCATGAGTCTCAAACGTCAGTTTAAAATCTTCTCTAGTGAGGGGCATTTTCCCACCCGTTTGATCTGCAGCGATTTGTCCTTGTTTAGGTGGGAAATTGTTGCCCTGAGTCATTCCCCAGCACATGGCTGCCCCTGGAGTGGGGGTGGGATTGCTCAGTGGTTGGAGCACTGGCCTGCTAAACCCAGGGCTGGGAGCTGACTCCTTGCGGGGGCCATTTGGGGATTTAGTTGGGATTGGTCCTGCTTTGAGCAGGGGGTTGGGCTAGACACCACCTGAGGTCCCTTCCAGCCCTGATATTCTAGGAGGTGCCGGGTCTCTGCCAGGGCAGGGAAGGGGGCAGGGTGATGGGCTCTGGCTGGGAAGGTGCAATTCCTCCTCCCGGCCGCCGGGGGGCGCTGCGCTGCGGGAGCCACGTGAGCTGCCTCCTGGCCCTGCTGCTGCTCCTGCTCTTTGGAGCTCTGGCCCTGGGGCTCCTGCTGCTGCCTGGTGGGTGCCCGGCTGCCTCCTGACCAAGTCTTATGAAATCAACTGAACTCCTTTGTTTTCTTTCATCTGAGCAGGGTTTCTAGTTTTCCAGCGTGATGTGATCTCCCAGCTGGAACAAGGGGAAGAGCCATGGGTCCCAGACCTCCAGGGTTCAGAGGAAAGAGAGATCCTGAGATCTCCCTGCACAGGTGAGGAAACATTAAACCAACTCAGAATCTGTAAGTGCCTGAAGGAAACATCTGGGATGCCCAACAAAGCCCTTGGGGAGGTCTCTCAGTTCATTATTGTCCCTTGCAGGGGTCATATCCTCAGGGTAACTATAGGTCATGGCTTCCTATAGATCCTAGCAGACACCAGGCAGTAGCTTCCTCCCTTCCCCCTGCGTATTTGGATGGGATGTGAAGGCTGAATTCATCCCCCTCCTCTCTCCTATTTGGGGGAAGAGTTTGGGGGAGTTCAGCTCCTGATTTTTATTTGACCTGTCTTCAGCACTTGTTTTTGTTTGGACTTCCCCTTTCCATCCCTGTTTGAGGTTTCTGTCTCTATCACAGCAGGTGATGCAATAGCATGTGAGAAAGAGGAGCAGAATTCTCAGCCTGAAAATGTTGAGCCAGTGGGTAAAAACAGAGCATTATCGCAAAGATGGAAAAGGAATGTGTCCAGGAGTCATGAGCAGGGAAAATCCTGGGAGATTCAGCACAGACCAAAAACAGATCAAGAAAACCAGCCAGGGAAGAAAGTGGATAAATTTATTTCTTCTTGGGGAACTCAGAAGATCCTCATGGAAACCACAACACAGCAGGATATCCTCAGGCGAAAGAGAAAAAATACATGCAGGGAGCGTGGAAAAACCTTCTCTCACAGCTCAGCCCTTTCTGTACATCAGAGAATCCACACAGGGGACAGGCCCTATGAATGCACTGAGTGTGGGAAAACCTTCAATCGCAGTTCGCACCTTATTAGGCATCAAACAATCCACAGAGGAGAGAGGCCCTATGAATTCCGTGAGTGTAGGAAATGCTTCACTAGCAGCTCAAACCTTTCTCAACAGCAGAGAATCCACACGGGGGAAAGGCCCTACGAATGCCGTGAGTGTGGGAAAAGCTTCACTCAAAGATCAGACCTTTCTAGACATCAGAGAAACCACACAGGGGAAAGGCCCTATGAATGCCGTGAGTGTGGGAAAAGCTTCTCTCAAAGATCAGTCCTTTCTAGACATCAGAGAATCCACATAAGGGACAGGCCCAATGAATTCACTGAGTGCGGGAAAACCTTCAATCGCAGTTCGCACCTTATTAGGCATCAAACAATCCACAGAGGAGAGAGCCCCTAGGAATGCCGTGAGTGTGGAAAATGCTTCACTAGCAGCTCAAACCTTATATTTAATTTACCCTGGTTCCTCAACTGTTGCTACAGCTCTACTACCCATCACTCCAAAGACTGAGAGAAATGGAGAGTTCCAACCATTGTCCTTTTAGTATCTTATTGTTCCTCTCTCTGTTTTTTGTGCTGGCTTTTCTATTCTATCACTTTCTGCCTTTGTTTAGTTGGTAACAGTTGGTTTCCATCACTCACGTTTGTTTGTTTAAATCTCTATCCGTTGTGAAATAAATTTTTTGCTTGTTCAATAACTGTACTCAAGTGCTGTGTGAGATACAGTAGCAATGGTCCACAGTAAAACTAGTAACCTGGGATACTTGGGGAAGAGAGGATCTGGGATTTCACCAAGTATCTGATGATCCGGGCTGGACCCCAGAGGGGGACACATTGAAGGAACTCAAGGGTTAAGGTGGCTGCTGTAGCTCAGAGGAGGGTCCTTGAGTTCCAGCTGGCTGCTGAGTTTGGTCACTAACATGCAGCTGCCAAATGCAAAACTCCCTCTTCCTTGTGGCAGGTGGCAACAAGGAGACTCACAGTCCTCAGCACCCTGAGAAGGGTCACAATGTGTCTCTGTGTTGATCCACCTGTCAAGTTCACACAGGGAAAGCTCCCGATAGCACAAAACTCTGCCCTATGAAATCATGGAACATGTGCTCTTTGCTCTGTGAAAGCATGTAAAGAATCCAAGCGCTGGAGGACAGGGTTTGGGTCCAGAGCGACCTAGACAAATTGGAGGATTGGGCCAAAAGAAATCTGAGGAGGTTCAACAAGGAGAAGTGCAGAGTCCTGCACTTAGGATGGAAGAATCCTATGCACTGCCACAGACTGGGGACTGAGTGAGTGAGGGGGGTTTGATAGCAGCCTTCAACTACCTGAAAGAGCAGCAGTGTGGGCTTTCTCCTGGCCACTTTTGCTGGGCTGGGCAGGCATCCTGGAGGCCTTTCTAGAAGAGAATTGGGAACTGAGTTAGAAAAACCAATGTGAAAACCAGAACCTCAGGTTTAGACTCATTTATTTATAATATTAAATCTTCAATTCTGGTGTCACAGTCAATACAATTGCTTCAGCCTGATAGTTGCCCAAAGGGAAACTTAACTTCTCTCCAAAGGGAGTGGAGAGAAAGCACTTTTCAGAGTCCAAGAGAGACAAGGTGGTGAGGGTAAGAGCTTGCAGAGGACCAACCTCTGTTGGTGAAAGAGACAAGCTGTGGAGCTAACCCCACACCCTTCTTCAGTTCTGTGTAGCCTGGAAGGTCGTCTCTTCCATAACCAGCAGTTAGAGCATAAGAACAGCCACACTGAATCAGACCAGTTCATCTAGCCCACTCTCCCGAAAGTGGCCAATGCCCGGCACCCCAGAGGACCCCTGGGACCAACATGGATACAGCACCACTACAAACAAGGTTAAAATCAATGCACATGGGAGAAGCATCTTGTGTTTCATTCCTTATGTCCTAGTCCCATCATGTGGCCATTTCCTTTTCTTCCTTTCTGTTAAAAGCTTTGGTGTTTTGCACAGAAACATTATTTCCCCAGGAGAGACCCAGGAGTGGGGGCTGCATTCCAGTACCAAACAGTCACTGGAAGGGGGCCTTTAGGACGAGGCGTCCGTCACTGTCAAAAGATCATCTCCCCCCTGCAAGTCACTGTCAGCCTGAATTTGTTCCTTATCCTCCCAGAGTCTGGGGGCTGGAATCAGCACTACCCAGCCCCTCCGTATGTAGCAGGAACAAACACAAACCTGGACTTTAAAACAAGCTGTCCCCTTCCTTCTCAGGGAAGAGTTTTCTGTGATTGAAGTTGAGCTTCAGTTCCCCTCTCCTGGGGGTGGGGCGGGGGTGGGGTCAGCTCCCAGTGAGATCTGTTTTCAACATTGCCCCCTTTCAGTCACTCTGGGATCCTAACTCTGCTCCTAGCTGTCAGGCAGCTTCCAGCCCATCCACCCTACTCACTAACTCTGTGGTCATATGTCACCCCCTTTGCCAGCACACACAGTCTGCAGGAAAGCTACTCCTGCCAGATGCATTGGTGATCTAGTGGTGTGCGTAGGTGCTTTGCAAGCACTTCATCTGGGTTAGATTCCCAGCCAATGCAATAATGGCTTTTCTCTTCTGTTGTTTCCTCATCTGGAAGTGGTTTAATTTCAGTCACATTGTGTTACAATCACATTATCTATAGAATGAGACAATAAATGTGTGCAAGTCCAGCAGGTCATACAGGATGGAGGCACACAAGGGGCTGGAATGTGTCATCTGAGAAAGACAGAACCCTTGGAAACCTGCATCTCCCATCCCCTGGCCTTGCGTGTTATGATTCCAGCTGTGTGAGCTGTTTGTAGGATGTTCCGGCATGGTGGGGAAATGAAGTTTTGAGTCAGTTTTTGCTCCTGCAGATTCCTTTGCTGTTACAGTTATAATGACATGAACAAAAGGGAGGCAAAATAAACAAACACCAAATTGCAATACAGGTGGGGAAAAGGACGATCACGGTTAAGCCAAACATGTCAAAATAAAAATTAATACAAAAAGGGGAGGGGAAGAGATCAGGTATGTGGAGATCCCTTGATATTTCAACGCACATTGTTAGAATCAAAGTTCAGACTTGACACTGGAAAACCTGCAACTTCCTATCTCTCTGAACACCTGTGATGAGTAAGATGGAGTTAGGACACCTGTTCTGCTTCAATCATTTATTGTCTCTCTGTTCTCTCCTTCTCCCCCCAAATCCTCATCTCCAATGTCTCTGCCTTTCTCCTCTTGCTCCCTCTCCCCTGCCCTTTCCCAGGAACTCACAGTCTACAGCATTTAGGACAAGCCAGAGCTCCCATGTTCTGCACATGAGCCTGTGTCAGAGGACGTGGGACCCAGGTCAGAGCCAGTCACCAGATCAATATGAGCCTTTATGGGCGACTTCTCTGCCTACTCTGCAATTTACACACACCTCCACTGAAGGGGGTGGGGTACAGCTCTGACTGAGGGCTAGTCTACACTTACTGTCCAGGTCGACGCGGTAAGTTCGACTTCTCTGAGTTTGAACTATCGCGTCTGATCTAGACGCGATAGTTCGAACTCCGGAAGCGCCGCGGTCGACTCCGGTACTCCACCACTGCAAACGGCGGTGGTGGAGTCGATGGGGGAGCCGCGGAGTTCGACCCCGCCGCGTCTGGACGGGTGAGTAGTTCGAATTAGGATACTTCGAATTCAGCTACGCTATTCACGTAGCTGAATTTGCGTACCCTAATTCGAACCCCCTTTTTAGTGTAGACCAGGTCTGAGAGGCCTCACAGGAGAAATTTCAGCCCAAAGACAAATTTGTGTGAAATGTTGAGAAGAGAAGAGCCCCCTTCCCCTCCCCCCAAATCCCCAGAACTGTAGTGTCACCCCCATGGCACCAGCACAGGGAACCCAGTGAGGTGGGGTTACAGAATACAAGGGGGAGGCAGCAGGGAGAGTGGTGACAGGGACTCTCTCTCTTTCCTTCTCTCTTCACTTTCTGTTCTTCTCTTTCCTTCCAGGAACTGCAGTCACAGCAGGGAGGGGTTTGTCTCTTTATTAGGGATCCCTCTGTGTCACGGAGGCTGCAAAAGTCATAGATTCTGTGACTTCTGCAGTGGCCACTGCGGCTGACTCCGTGGCTGCCCCAGCAGCTGGCCTGGGGGCAGCTTGGACAGTGGTTCCAAGGGTGCAGGAGCAGCCACAGCTCAGTGGCTCCTGGCACCTGTCCCGAGGTGGCCGGAGCAGGGCTGGCCTCTGGGGCTCCCCTCATCTGGCAGCATCTGGGGTGGCAGTGGGTCCCCGGGGCTTCTCCCCCAGCACATGGTGCCACTGGCCCCCTGGACTCCCTGCGCCCACAGCTGGTGCCACAGACCCCCTGGGCCTCCCTCGCCACGATTCAATGAGGGGTATTTATGGTATAAGTCATGGCCGGGTCATGGGCAATGAGCTTTTGGGTTTTGCCCGTGATCTGTCCATGACATTTACTAAAAATACCCGTGATTAAATCTTCACCTTCCTCATTATCGATCAAATAAATCGAAACGCCTCCACCTGCAAGTGGATTAAGCCCAGGACCCTCAGAGTCAGCAGCTGTTACGCCCCCACTGAGCTCTCTGGTCAGGTGTCCTAGCGCTGGAAGCCTCCTGTTTAGATCCTAAAATAGCGTTTTTGCACCAGGGGGCTGAAATTTTGGACCGGACAGTGTAGCTCCACCGTTATTTTACTGAATTGCTTCAAAACAGCAAGTCAAGAAAGTCTCCTAAGTGCCAGGCTCTCTGCCATGGAAACAGCTGCCCCTGCTCTGCAGGAGTCTGTGCGTTCCACCCAGCAACGTACACACCTGCTCCGCACTGAAGGGGGGTCAGACAGCGACAGGGTTGGTAACACAAATACTTCAGACTATTAACTCCAGGTCCCTTCCTTTCTTTAACCCAGGATGTGCCAGTCACCTGGTAACCATGGTGTTATCTTCACCTTAAAATACCTCTCAGGACATTTTCAGCGAGTCCTCCACCCCCTGCCCTCCCTGCAGCCAGCTCCTGTCTTCAACCAGCCCCGCACCCCATGCCCTGCCCGCACCTCCTGCCCTGCCCGCAGCCAGCCCCTGTCTGCAGCCAGCCCCTGTCTGCAGCCAGCCCCGCACCCTCTACCCTGCCCGCAGCCAGCCCCTGTCTGCAGCCAGCCCCTCACCCCATGCCCTGCCAGCTGCCAGCCCCTCTCTGCAGCCAGGCCCGCACCCCATGCCCTGCCCGCAGCCAGCCCCTGTCTGCAGCCAGCCCCTCACCCCATGCCCTGCCAGCTGCCAGCCCCTCTCTGCAGCCCGCCCTGCACCCCATGCAATGCCTCCAGCCAGCCCCTGACTGCAGGCAGCCCCGCAACCCAAGCCCTGCCCGCACCAGCTGAGTCCTCCCGTCCCTGCCAGCAGGCAGCCCCACAACACCTGCCCACAGCCAGCCCCGGCCACACCCCTGCCCTGTCTCCAGCTAACTCCTGCTGCACCCCCGTGGCCCTGCCCAAAGCCAGCCAGCCTCCACACACCCCCAGCCGTGCACACCCTGCCCTGTCTCCAGCCAACTCCTGCCGCACCCGCCTGCCTGAAGCCAGCCAGTCCCGCACTCCTCTGTCTCCAGCCCTGCCAACCCCTGATGCACCCCCCCACGTCCCTGCCTGAAGCCAGCCAGCCCCACACACCCCTGTCTCCAGCCAGCCCCACACCCCTTGCCCTGCCTGCAGCCAGACCCTACCTCCAATCAGCCTCTGCCCTGCCTCCAGCCAGCCCCATGGCCACTGGTGCCCTGCAGTTTCCAGGGCACTAACCCTGCACACCTGCTTCAATGAGGGGGGCAGGGAGCAGCTGGGACCCACACATGTGCACACCCGAGGGTGACCAGACAGCAAGTGTGAAAAATCGGGACAGGGAGTGGGGGGTAATAGGATTCTAGATAAGAAAAAGACCCCAAAATTGGGACTGTCCCTGTAAAATTGGGACATCTGGTCACCCTAGCACACCCTCAGGACTCCTGAGTTCCATTGCTGGGTTTCCTATTGGTTCCACTGCTGGTTGTTTTCCTTTTCCTGGGGGACTCTGGGCAAGTTGCTCCCCCCTCTAGGGCTCCGTCCCCAGCAGGAAAATGGGGATTTTGTACCTTCCCGCTATTGGAAAGTGCTGGGAGAATCCCCCAGCCAAAGCTGCTCTGACAGCGCTAAGCAGCATCTGACCAAGGTCGGAGCGCACGGCCCAGGAGGAGGAGTGTCTGGCTCTGGGGTTTTACTTCAGCCCAGTCTAGAGAGAGGGGCCCAGCCATGGGGTTTGGCTCAAGAGGACCAAGTCTCCAATTTGTTAAGGGCGTTTTGAATTCCAATCCTGAGCTCCAAAGTGCTTGGTGTCAGTTGCACATTTTAGAACGACACTCTCCACTCCATTTTCCAAATCATCATTCATACTGTTTACCCACCTCCACTAGGCCTGGAACCCTGCCAAAGAAGGAAAGAGGCTGGGTTTGGAATGATTTGTTCTTGACAAATCCATGCTCACTTGTCCTAAGAATCAAATTATCCTGTAGGTGCTGCTGACAAACTGAGTGTTTAAGAATGTATTCCAGTATCTCTCCAGCTGTGGAAGTGAGGCTGGCTAGTATGTAAGTCCCAGGGGTCTCTTTGTTCCCCTTTGAAATATGGGTCCTGTCTTGTTCATGGATGGGAAGATGTTCTTTTTCAGGGATCTCAGACGAGAACTGGGGCACAACACCTGGTTTGTTAAGGCCACAAAAATGGAGGCAGGAACCTCTTCTCTCCTGCTGGCAAAGAACCCCAGGTACCGAAAAGACAGAGACTCACACCCCTGAATGGGCTTTAGAAAAGGCAATGGTTAAAAAGTTTGGCCCCGACCATTTCTTTTTTCCACAGACTAGACATTTTAGCAAACTTTAGAATTCCTTGGTGTTAAACACCGTGAAACTCTCCTTTCTCCTTCACACAGGGCTTTAACGCTCCTTATCTCACTCAGGCTCACGACTACCCAGGGTTCGAGAACTGTCCCTGTTCCCATTGGGCAGATGGGGAGGAGCCTGAGGTATAGAGAAGGGAAGTGACCTGTCACCAGATGGATCAGACTGAACAGGTTTCAGACCTCGAGGATGCTCTTACCTTCAAAACAGGGACAGCTGTTTTCTAGTAAAATCACTAAAAGGGAAGGAGAAAACTCAAAAGAGGTTCCTCCTGGCGCTCACGTCCATGAACCCGAATACTCCCTCAGTCCTCAAAGAGAGACCTGGAGAAGGAGACTTGCTGCAGCAAAGCCACAGGGGTCTCTGAGGTTTCCCTGGCCCCTCGCCCCGGTCCTGCCTGGCTGATGTCAGCATCTCCCTGTGAGGTCACCACCTCCCCACCACCTTGGACCAATAGGCTGAGGTCCTGCAAAAGGCCTTTGTGATGTCACTGCCACACCCCTCCCTTGCTGTGCCAATGTCCTGCCCCTGGCCAGGCACGTTGCAGGTTTGAGCTACTCCCTGGGGATCACCCCACTCAAGGAGCGTTCGTTCTAGGCAGCAAGCCGGCTAGACAGGGAAACATCAGACGCTGCTCCCAATGCTACACTCAGTTTTTCAGAAATGAGTCGACTTTATGGCCAGAAGAGACCATTAGAGCATCTAATCTGACCCCCTGCATATCACAGGCCTCCTGTATGAAACAAGAGCTACTTTGGGGGCAAACACATTCCAGAAAGGCATCTAGTCTTCATTAAATGACATCGGGAGATGGAGAATCCATCACTTCCCTTGGTAGCTTGTTCTTGTGGTGAATCATCCTCGCTGTTGAATTTTTGTGCCTTAGTTGTAATATGAATTTGTCTCTTTTCACCTTCCAGCTATTGAGTCTTCTTATGCCTTTCTCTGCTAGATTAAAGAGCCCTTAAATACCCAATCTTTTCTCTCCATTAAGGCACTTCAATGAAGTCACCTTTCAATCTTCTTTTGATCAGCTAATCAGATTGAGCTCTTTTAATAGCTCACTAGAAGGCATTTTTCTCCAGCCCTCAGAACATTTGGTGGCTCTTTGCTGCCCCACCTCCAATTTCACAACATCTTTTTCAAATGAGGACACCAAAACTGGAGGCAGTATTCCAGTATCAGTCTCACTGATGCTGTGTCACCTCCTGTGATGTTATTGACATAATCTGTAACTCTATAGATCACCATTGCAACCACTGTTCTATATTTGCAGCCAATATTTCAGAGAAGTGGTTGTGTAAGAGGTCTATGGAGAGGTGCTGATTGGCTGATTATAATGATGCTATCTCTAGATGTGTATCATTTTTTTGTAGTTGACATTATGAATATTGGCTCTATGCTGCCTGTATTTCAAACTTGTGCTCTGCTTCAGGGAATGATACCTTTGTTTAATTGATGAAAACATAAACTAGACACTTAGAGGATTGGAACTGATTTCAGCTGATGGACAGGTTTGCTAGGTTTTTATGCATTTGGACAGCAAAATGTTGAGTGTTCACATTCATTTCAAGCGTCCTTGTATGGTGGAGCTCCTGAACATGATGGAGAATGGAAATGAAATTTTTTTTAAAGAGGGCACCTGGGTTTGAACAAAGGACCACTTAATCTGCAATTAAACACTCTACCACTGAGCTATACCCCCATTACAACAGGAATATGGAATCGTGATCTCCAGGACTTTGAAGGACAGACCCTGCTTCATCGAGCGCCTTTGCCATTCCCAGACCACAGGTGGTTTTAAAAATGGGGTTTGATTAAACTTCTTAAATGTGGTAAACACCACAGCTTGCACACCCACTGCTATAGCTTCTCCCCATGACAGAGCTGCCACCTCCTGGGGAAGTGGATTGACTACACCAACAGGAGAACTCTCCCCCCTCAGCATGGAGCAGTGGTTCTCAAGCTGTGGGTCAGGACTGCAAAGTGGGTCGTCACCCTGTTTTAATGGGGTCACCAGGGCTGGCATTAGACTTGTTGGGTCCTAGGGCTGAAGCCAAAAGTCTGAGCCCACCCCTCACCCAGGGCTGAATCCCTCAGGCTTTGGTTTTGCCCTTCCACCCTGGGGCTCAATCTTTGGCACTCAGTGGAGGGGCTTGGTCTCTCTTTCCAGGGCTACATATTAAGTTATTTTGGCAGAAGGAGATTGCAGTGAAAGGACATTTGAGAAACCCTGGCACAGAGCATCTCCATTACTGAGCTGCAGCAGCCTAGACTCACTGTTTGAAATATTGACCTGGCCTTAGCCTCTGAATATGTCTAGGCTTGGCTCCCTGTGGCACTGTTGTGATCAGACCCTGAAAGTGCAGCCATGGAGACACCACACACCAGCCTTGCCTAGCTGGCAAGGATCAAACCTTCACAGAAAGACACCCATGGTTTTTTAGCCCAGCTAACTAAGGCCTCAGCCACAACCACTTAACTCAGGGGCCTTTTTACACTCTGGTTCTGTTCTCACTGAAGGGTCATTACAAATTGTTTGCTCAGACCAGCTTCCCCAGCGCACTCACTGCTGTGCAGCTCTGTACGTGTGGCCATGGCTGAACCGCAAGAATTCCTGCCCATTTCCCTACTGGCTGAAGCATGATTAGTGTGTGTTTGTGGTTAATGATGTTGCTGTAGATTGTTCATTCCCTGCCTTGGCCATTCAGACAGTCCCTTTTCCCATTGTATTGCCAGCACCTCTGGGAGTCCAATAACAGAGGCAGGTTTTCTCTGGGCATTGAGATTTTTGAGGGCGTTGGTGGCTCCTTTCTTTCCTCACCCTGGAGAAACTCAGCTTTTTATTCCATCCTTGATGACTCATGGAATAACAACAGCAGCATGAAGAGGAGAGTGAATATCTCACTGCCAGGGGGAAGGTGGATGCATTCCCTCTGTCTGACCATTGCCATTGTGGGAGAGAAGGTTTCAGTGGAATCGAATGCCCTGGCTCAGACAATAGACACAGGGAGGTTTTGCTGTTCATGGATCTGTGCAAAGGAAATTGTGTGTTTGTGTGAAAATGAGGAGGGATATGAAATGCCCACGTGGTGGTGCCTAAGGCAAAAGGGAACCCTAGAGGATTAGAATAGGATAAGTTCTCAAGCAACATGTTTCTTACTTTGCCCATCTGTTAGTTTTGATGATTATCGATGGAAAGATTTTGCCATTGGGTTGTGTGTTTACACAGAAACTGACATTTACCAACAAATATGTAATTCTTCCAAGCCTGCCTAGTCTGCTGGTGGTGAGTTTAGAGGGACACACTCACTCTTCCCACCCCCCATGCCAGGCCTGTTATCCAGAATGTCAACTTCCCACAGATCTGGGATCCTTCCCTCATCTCTCCCCAGACCACTGCCCCACCCCCACTTCTGGGGTCCCCTTCCAACACTGTCCAACTCCCCTGCTGGCAGGATCCCTTCCCATTCCTTTCATTTCCTGCCTCCCCTCTGAGTAAAAGCTCTACATTGTTTCCACAATGAGAATTGAACCCGGGTCACGTGGGTGAAAACCAGGAATCCAAATCATGAGACCATATGGGACTTGTATAGTCAATAGCACATTTACACATTCACACCCAATAATTCAAAGTAGCCATTCAAAAAAACTTCAAAAACAGACTTCAAAGAGAAATTGCAGAGTTGCAATTGATTTGCAAACTTAACACCATTAATTTGAGCTTGAATAAGGACTGGGAGTAGCTGGCTCACGACAAAAGCAATTTTCCCTCTCTTGGTATTGACACCTCCCCATCAATTATGGGAAAGAGGACCACATCCACCCTGACTGAATTAGCCTTCAACACTGGTTCTCCTCTTGTACGGTAACTCCCGTCACTTCATGTTCCAATCTATATTTATGCCTCTATCTGCAATTTTCACTCCATGCATCTGAAGAAGTGGGCTTTTTACCCACGAAGGCTTATGCCCAAATAAATCTGTTAGTCCTTAAGATGCCACCAGACTCCTTATTGCTTTTAATTCTAAGCTGATCTTAACCCTTTCAGTACCCTTACAAACTCAGATGCTTCTCACCACAGGCTGGCTGGTGGCTTTTCAGCCAGGCTCTCCCCTTTCATCAGCGCTTCAGTTGCTTGGTGTGGGGGTGGCTGTAGATGTAGTTGACAGAGAGAGATAAAGCATGGCAAATGTCTCTCCTTTTATCATGTCCTTTCCTCCCTCATGGCTTTGCTCCCCCCTCCTTCAGAGTCAGGTGAGCATCACTGCATCTCTCCAAGCAAGTCTGAGCAATTCCTCATGCAGTGTCCTCATGCAGGTGAGTCATTGCATTGTAGCTCCCTCGCTGGGCAATGGCTGTCGATGGGTTTTTTGACACCCTGTCTGGGTGTTGGTTACTTTCCTTGCTGTTGCCACTGGGGAGCTAATATTTGGCTGACTCCCCCACCTTACAGCACAGTGTCAACCACACTGCACAATTCTCATAACTTCATATGCATGAATGGTATACATCTACGGGTAGAGAAGTGACTTTCAGCAGATCATATCCTTTCCCTGATACCTTACAAGTCATGCTCTATATGTAAGATCACGATGATATGAAAATGAGGATTATGGGGGTTACAGCCGCTCCCCCAAAGGTATAGTATGTCACACTGAGATTCTGTGTTCATTTGTTCTGTAACAGCATTACAGAGATCCAATGACTGACCAATGGCATTTCCAAGTGCTAAAATAGCAAGCGATGTCGGTCTCTCATTGGCCATCAGCGACTGAAGATGTGGTTTAATGAGCCAGAGCTTCAAGGCGAGGGTGGCTCTGTCCACTGCCTTCCGTTGCGCTGCTGGGCCCCAAGTCCCTGGTGGCCAATATGTGACGCTGGGAGAAGAGAGTGGGGTGGCAAGTGGCGGCAGGACTTTTGCCACCAGGGTCTAGCTGCCCAACTTCCTCCTGGGAGTGCTGGCCCCCCGTCGCCTTCTGGTAACCCAGGAACTAAGGCAGGAATAGGGCGAGGAAGCGAGTAAAGCCAAGCAAGGAAGGCAAAAGTGAATCTTGTCTTCATGGGCCGCTCGCAATGACGTCCTTTTTCTGTGCCACAGCTGACAACAACATCCCAGACAGAAAAGCAGGAGGTCAAAAAGAAACTGAGCAGCTGCTGAAGTAGTTCAGTTGGGAGCGTGCTAGACTAACAGGCTCTTCTGTCCCCCTATGTGCACGGGTGGGATGTTTTCTGAAAGTGCAGCAGTGCCTTTAACTGCCACAAGTCCCTCATTTCAGGCTATGCAGCAGGAAAAGGCAGCATGGGCTTCTGCACCGAGTTGGCCCACCTGACCTTTCATTCTTCTCTTGCTCTTTGTCAGCAAGGGGAAGAAAAAGAAGCTCTCCCTCAAGCTGGAGTCACAAGGGCGACATAAGGACGACTTCCTGAGTGCCCGCTCCAGTCCTCTGCTCTGCCAGCTGGCCCATTGAAGGGCTGCCACCACTTTCTCCAGGTTTGTCCATCGGTCTATGCCAGGGTGAGCAACAGCCAAGCAGATGGAGTTTCTGTAGTGTAGTGGTTATCACATTTGCCTAACACGCAAAAGGTCCCTGGTGCAGAAACATGCTGGCTTCCTTTTCCCAGATCCCCTTGCTGTTCAGGAAGGCCTCCTCCTTCTCCTATTGGCCTGTCCCTGGGATAACTCCAACCCCTGCATGACAGAGGGTGCTGACAGCAGTGGAGAAAGCACCTTGGTGTCAGGCTGGAGAACCTAGAGGAGTGCGGCGTGTCACCTTTTGGAGGCTTGTGGCTTGGCCTCCTCTGCTGTTGGAGGTTGGCCGGTGGAGGCCGGCTCTTCCTGCTGGCCTCCTCTGCGTGACTTGCCAAAGGAGGAAGTGAGGCAGGAATGGGGGAAAAGAGGAAAGTCAAGCTGAGGAAGGCAGGGCAGAAGCTAAGCACCTCAGTGCGGCTAAGTGGGGTTAGTAGAGCATCACCATTCGTTCTGCAAAGCCGGGGGAGGTGCGGTTGGCTGCTGGGAGGCAGAACCCTGTGCCTGCCTGTTGGCTTCCCAGGGGTGGCTACTTGCAGCCCAGGAGAAGAGGGGTTCTAGGGGGAAGGAAAAGCAGCAATGGCGAGGCTGAGTGGGCTCCTTTCTGGCTGACATGGTGGGCTGTGGTGGGTCTGGGAGTTGCCTGTAAGCCATAAGTGGACTTGGTGGAGTGAAAACCGCTGCTCCATTCTGGCTGACCTTGGGGCTTGGGAGTGGGGGCAGGGCGCTAGCTGTGAGCAAATGGGATCCAGGAAGCCCCAGCCTGCCCCTCCAGGGGCCCAGTCTTCTTCTTCTCTCCTGTCGTGGGGAGCCCGGCCTAGAGCCTGCCCAGCATGCACTGCAGCTCGAGCATTAAGCCTTCCTGTGCGCATAACCAAACTACGGCCTAGTGTAATAAGGTGTAAAGTTAAGATTGTGAATTTATCTTTAATTTCCATGGTAACTTACTTTGCTCTTTTATGCCTACCACTTATAATCCTTAAAACTCCATCTTTCTGTAGTTAATAAATCTGTTTTACGCTGTACTGAAACTGGTGTATTTTGCTTGAAGTTCTTGGGAAATCGCAGCTCCATTACAATGCTGGTTCATGTACTATTCACAGTGAGGGAGAGGTGGACCCTGCGTAATAAACTCACACTGATCAGGCTTCTGATTTAGGCAAGATGGTATGATCCAGGGTGCAAGGCTGCAGAGCTGGGGAATTGGCGGGAGGCTCTCTATCATTAGTGTTATGAGTGGCTGGGAGAAGCATTCATGTAACAGTTGGATGTGTCCCTACCTGTAGATGTCTGTGTAAGTGCAATATCTGCCAGAGATTCACAGCTCCTCACAGCATCACAGTGTGAGAGGGAGCCCAGGCAGTGGGACACAGGGCTCAGGGGTCCCACTGTTCAGGTTGCATCCCATAGATCCCATCACAGACTTTCAACAACCACAGCAGATGTTCACTGAAACAGTGAGAGAGATGGCAAAATAGTGATCTCCAGTGCCTGCAGACATCAAATTATCAGAAATTTTGCGCACAGAGAGGACCCTGCAAGTGGAAAATGCCTTTGGAAAAGACCCTTCTCTCCCCAGCTGTGGTCGTACAGTGCTTAGTGCTCTGCGTTGTGGCCTCAAGAGCCATGGATGCAAGTTGAGTTATGGCGACCTTTTCCTTGTCTCCACGTTTCTTAGGTGCCTCCTTCCAACACTTGTCAGAAAAAACTACCGATTTCTTTTGGAAGCATTGCAAGGCAGAGGCAGTCCTCTCTGTTTCCTCAAAAATTGACCAAAAGGTGGGAGGAGTGGATACATTTCGCAAGGCACTACTGGGTGCTACATTTCTAACCTTGAGGAGCTTGGTTTGTTTTCCTTAACCAAAAGAAGGTTGAGAGGAGATATGATTGCTCTCTTTAAATATATCAGAGGGATAAATACCAGGGAGGGAGAGGAATTATTTCTGCTCAGTACTAATGTGGACACGAGAACAAATGGATATAAATTGGCAGTCGGGAAGTTTAGGCTTGAAATTAGACGAAGGTTTCTAACCATCAGGGGAGTGAAATTCTGGAACAGCCTACCAAGGGAAACAGTGGGGGCGAAGGACCTCTCTGGCTTTAAGATTAAGCTTGATAAGTTTATGGAGGGAATGGTTTGATAGGAGAACGTGATTTAGTCAATAGGTCAATAACATGTGACCACTGGTATTTAGTACCGAGGGTCAATATTGGGATATTGAAAGTCTTTTTCCTGAGTGTCTGGCTGGAGAGTCTTGCCCGCATGCTCAGGGTTCAGCTGATCGCCATATTTGGGGTCGGGAAGGAATTTTCCTCCAGGGTAGATTGGCAGTGGCCCTGGAGGTTTTTTCGCCTTCCTCCGCAGCATGGGGCAGGGGTCGCTTGCTGGAGGATTATCTGCTACTTGAAGTCTTTAAATCAGGATTTGGGGACTTCAGCAGCTGAGTCAAGGGAGAGAATTATTTCAGGAGTGGGTGGGTCAGCTTTTGTGGCCTGCATCTTGCGGGAGGTCAGACTAGATGATCATAATGGTCCCTTCTGATCTTAAGTTCTATGATTCTATGAACCTCCACTTTACCTGGCAGGTGCCTCTGGGACTTTTCTCCCAGCTGCTCCATTTTTCATCAGTGACAATCAAAAGGAAGATGACATGACATCTGTGTGCAGACATCCCCAGCGAATCACAAGGACGTGTGGCGCAGGCTTTTGTGTCGCAGCAATTGCAGTTGAAGCAACCACCATGCTAATGCCAGTCACAGCAGCCTTTTCATCAGCTCCAGGCTTGTGATCTGATTCTTTCCAATGTTTCTCTCCAAAGAAACCTTTTCCTTAGCAAGCAATTACTTGGATACCAAGGGAGGTCTCTTCTGTTTCCCGGAAAGACACAGGAAAATGTGAGCAGAGGAGACAAAAGTCATAGAACAAGGCACCACTGGGATTTGAACCCAGGATCTACTGTTTACTATATTCCCACCACTTGCATCTGAAGAAGTGGGTATTCACCCACGAAAGCTCATGCTGCAAAACGTCTGTTAGTCTATAAAGTGCCACAGGATTCTTTGTTGCTTTTACAGATCCAGACTAACACGGCTACCCCTCTGATACTGTTTACTATAGAGGTACTTTAGCCAGCTAAGCCATGGTGCCTGCCTCAATAAAATACTTGCAACTGTTCCATTTGATGGTCCAGGACAACACCTGCAAATTCCAAACTACAGACGTTCCCCATTTCCCTCAATACTTGCAAGGAAGAACTGGCAGGCCAAGCCAGGATCTCCTGGTTACTAGGAAGACACTTCAGCCAGCTCTTCCCAAAGATCACTATCCAGAGACCTTTAAACAGCCACTGCAGATGTTCACCGACAAAGAGATGCCAAAATAGAGTTCTCCACTGCCTGCAGCCATCATGCTACCAGGAGTTCTGTGCACAGAGAGGCCCCTGCTGGTGGGAAAGGCTTTGGTAGAGACTCTTCTGACACCAGCCGTTCTCATATACTGTTTAGCACTTTGTGTTGTGGCTTCAGCATCCAGAGATGCCAGTTCAGTTAGGAGACATTTTTCCTGTCTCCACATTTGTCTAATGGCTCCTTTCAACACTTGTCACCAAAAAGACCTGTTTCTTTTGCAAGCGATGTACAGCCAGGCAAAGGCAGTCGTCTCCATTTCCTCAAAAGATCACCAAGCTGTGGGGAGAGGAGACACATTCAGCCAAGCTGGATGCTGAATCTCCTCTTTATTCAGCAGGTGTCTGTGAAGGACATAAATCTCCATCGTGTAGAGGTCAAGAATAGGAGTTTATTACACACAGTGCTGGTGGAGTGGGCTTATTAGGCTCAGAGACACTATTAATTAATTAATTACAATAGAATATATAGATTTTCCATGGGTGGGGGAAAGTGATGGCGTAGGCAGTTCCAAACCCTGGGATAGGTTTTGCAGCAAGACAGGATAGCACAGTAGCCAATGGTTAACAGGTTACATAATGTCTCCACCCATGGTCTCAAGTTAGCAAGTTAACATTTCATTAATACTTTGATAATATGTTATTAGTATAAAATATATATGTTGAATTCTGATTTGAGGTCCATAGGAATGGAGCAACTCCTTTGATTGTCCAACAGGTACATTCCTAGGGGTTAAAGCAAAGAAAGAGTGAAAGTCTATGGCAATAAAGATTGTTTTTGTGTGTCTAACGGCAGGCATTGGTCCCTGGGAAGGGAGGTGGAAGGATGCCATATCTTATACTGACGTGCCAACTTTTCATAAACTCAAGGTTGGCTCTGTGGGAAAAATGTCTCCCTACAGAAGAGACTAACACAATAGGAACAGGGATTCTTTGCTCAATCTGCAACTCTGAATAAGACACAATTCTTTAGTTCTTAGCTCCAACACCTGGCAATTTGCTGACCAGGCCTATCTTAGCAAGCAAGGCTTTCCGTTTACCCCAGCTTTCTCTTAGCTGATCACTATTTGCTAGGCCTCTGGTCCCTTGACCATACTCTGGACTTCGGGTCTGGAAAAGAGCTGGCACAATCCATAGACCAGGTTGTTATATAAAATGCACATGGATTTTAACCTTTCACATCCAGTAATGGCAAAGTTCTTGGTTCAGGCTTGTAGCAGTGATGGAATAAACTGCAGGTTCAAATCAAGTCTCTGGAGTACATCCCCCACTGGGATGGGTCATTCAGTCCTTTGTACAGAGCTTCAGTTTGTAGCAAAGTCCCTCCAGGTATGAAGCAGGATTGAAGACAAAATGGAGATGAGGCATCAGCCTTTTATAGTCTCTTGCCATGTGGTCTTTGCTTTCTTTGTCCCAAGGACACTCTGTCCAGCACGTGGCACAGAAAAACCTTAGAGTTCTCTCCATAGGCAGGTCCCTGCATACCTTGCTGAATCACAAGACGTATCTGCCTTCTCTCAATGGGTCGATTGTATAGCTGATGGTCCTTAATGGGCCATCAAGCAGGCTAGGCAGAACTGACACCAACTTGTCTGGGGTGTTCCCCAGAAGCATATCACAAGTTTGAAATACAGATAGCATAGAGCCAATATTCATAACGTCAATGAGAAAAATGATAGACATCTAGAGATGCCATCATGTGCCAGCAATGCCCCTCTGCCATGTACATTGGCCAAACTGGACAGTCTCTATGCAAAAGAATAAATGGACACAAATCTGACATCAGGAATCATAACATTCAAAAACCAGTGGGAGAACACTTCAACCTCTCTAACCACTCAGTGACAGACTTGAAGGTGGCAATTTTGCAACAAAAAAACTTCAAAAACAGACTCCAAAGAGAAACTGCTGAACTCGAATTAATATGCAAATTAGATACAATTTACTCTGGTCTAAACAGAGACTGGGAATTGTTGGGTGATTACACTAATTGAATCTATTTCCCTATGTTAAGTTCTCCTCACACCTTCTATGGGTCATCTTAATTATCACTTCAAAAGGTTTTTTTTCCTCCAGCTGATGATAGCTCATCTCAATTGATTAGACTTTTCCTGTTGGTATGCATACTTCCACCTTTTCATGTTCTCTGTATGTATAAATATCTCCTGTCTGTGTGTTCCATTCTATGCATCCGAAGAAGTGAGCTGTAGCACAAGTACTCCTGTTCTTTTTGTGGATACAGACTAACACGGTTGCTACTCTGAAACATCTAGAGATAGCATCATTATAATCAGCCAATCAGAACCTCTCCATAGATCCCTTACACGACAATCTTTCTACAATATTGGCTGCAAATGTAGAACAGTGGTTGCAATGGTGATCTGTACAGTTACAGATTATGTCAATAACATCACAGGAGCTGACACAGCATCAGTGAGACTGATATTGGAATAGCCTCCAGTTTTGGTGTCCTCATTTGAAAAAGATATTGTGAAATTGGAGCTAGAGCGGTAAAAAGCCACCAAAATGTTCTGAGGGCTGGAGAAAAATGCCTTCTAGGGAGATATTGAAAGAGCTCAACCTGTTTAGCTTATCAAAAGAAGATTGAAAGGTGACTTCATTGAAGTGCTGAAGTGCCTTAATGGAGAGAAAGGATTGGGTATTAACGGGCTCTTTAATCGAGCAGAGAAAGGCATAACAAGACCCAATGGCTGGAAGGTGAAAAGAGAAAAATTCATATTACAACTAAGGCACAAATATTCAACAGCGAGGATGATTCACCATAGGAACAAGCTACCAAGGAAAGTGGTGGATTCTCCATCTCCTGATGTCATTTAATGAAGACTAGATGCCTTTCTGGAATGTGTTTGCCCCAAAAGTAGCTATTGTGTCATACCAGAGGCCTGTGATATGCAGGGGGTCAGATTAGATGCTCTAATGGTCTCTTCTGGCCATAAAGTCGACTAATTTCTGAAAAACTGAGTGTAGCATTGGGAGCAGCGTCTGATGTTTCCCTGTCTAGCCGGCTTGCTGCCTAGAACGAACGCTCCTGAGTGGGGTGATCCACAGGAGTAGCTCAAACCTGCAAAGTGCCTGGCCAGGGCAGGACATTGGCCCAGCAAGGGAGGGTGTGGCAGTGACATCACAAAGGCCTTTGCAGGACCTCAGCCTATTGGTCCAAGGCGGTGGGAGGTGGTGACCTCACAGAGAGATGCTGACATCAGCCAGGCAGGACAGGGGTGAGGGGCCAGGGAAACCTCAGAGACCCCTGTGGCTTTGCTCCAGCAAGTCTCCTTCTCCAGGTCTCTCTTTGAGGACTGAGAGAGTATTCGGGTTCACAGACGTGAGCGCCAGGAGGAACCTCTTTCGAGTTTTCTCCTTCCCTTTTCCTGATTTTACTAGAAAACAGCCGTCCCTGTTTAGAAGGTAAGAGCCTACTGGAGGTTTGAAACCTGTTCAGTCTGATTCTAAGCTCATGTGAGCGTATTTTATTCAGGTCATTCAATGTCTGAAATTCAAGATCCGATGGTTAGTTTGAAAATCAGGGCTCTTGGGTCCTATTCCCAACTCTGCCACTGACTGGCTGTGTGACCTAAGACAAGTCAATTCTCCTTCCTCAGCCTTAGCTTCTCCCTCTTTCAAGTAGAGATAATAATGATCCGCTCCTACCTACCTCAACACACTCACTCTTCCTCAAGACACACACTGTCTCTTCCCACACACACACAGAGTCTCCACACTGCAGTTGAAAAGCAGCTGGCAATCTTGTAGGATGCCCATGGAACAATGGGAGAGAGAAACCTGCATCACTGAAAGTGCAGCCATGGAGACACCACACGGCAGCCTTGCCTAGCAGGGGCAGGGGGGCGAGAAGCGACATCATCCGAGCTCCCTGCATCCAGGTCACTTTCCTCAGCCGGGCTGCGTCAGGGGAGGGCAGAGAGCAGCAGCTTCTGATGCTCCCCTCACAGCCCAGCCCAGGTGGGGAAAGTGACCAGGACGCATGGAGCACATAGTGTTGCTCCTCGCTCCCCCCACCCTCTGTGGGGCCACGGAGGAGCATTGGGGCAGGGGAGAGCAGTGAGCACCTTTGCACGGCCACACGGTGCCCTTTGACCCCCTGGAGCCCTGGGCAGCTGCCGGGGGCCCCACCCCTAAGGCCGGCCGGGCTCCCCAGCACGAACAGCAGAGACACAGGGAGACTGGCCACCCACTGAGCAGAGGTAGCCTGGGCGGCTCGTAATGGAGGCTCGGGGGGGCTCAGCCTCCCCAAACCTTGCGTTGCCAAGGGGGCAGTGGGGCCCATGACTAGGGGCCCTGGCCAAATTGGGCCCCCTTGGAAAAGTCTCCCCCATGTCAGCCCCAGGGCTGGAGGAGCTCCCACTCCCTGCTACGGCCCGGGGGCTGCAGCAGGGGCACAGAGCTTCTCTGGTCTCGGGGCCGCAGCGGGGCCGGGGTAAAGGAGTGACAGGGTGGGGCCAGTGGGGGAAGGGGGCGGAGCCACACACAGAAGTGGAGGGATCATGGTTCCGGTACTGGGGCCCCCGCACTTGTTCTCCCTTTCCCTGGGCTTTGGCATCACCAGCCCCTGCTTAGCGAGTAGGGGTCAGTGGTCCCCAAAATGTGGGGCGTGACTCCTAGGGGGACACAGAGGAAGATTGATGGGGGCACCTCAGGGCCTGAGCCAGCCCCCATGGAGGGCAGGGAGGGAGCCCCACTCAGCCCCACTCTGTCCCAGCTCTTCCCCAACCCCACCCTCAGCCTGGGCCCCTGGCTCCCAGCCCGGCCTCGACCCCCTTACCCCTGTCCGCACCCCCGTCCCCAGCAAGCACCGGCCCCACTCCCAGCCCTGGTTCTTGACCGCGGCTTCCGAGGGGCCACAGCCATGGACACGAGGGCGCAGTGTGAAATGTTTGCGGCCCACTGGGTTAGGGTGACGTCCTCAATCGCTTCTCTGCAGTCCAATGAAAGCGATTCCTCACCCACCCACCCCTCCGTCAGGACGGCCTAGGTACGTTCCACTGCCCTTCACTCGTACAGGGAGGAGAATAACATTTCATTCCACTCAATCCTAAAGTGATTTGTAACCCACCACCATCCCAAACTGGTCATTTTGGGGAAGCGGCCCCATCATGCTGCATAGCTAGGCAGAGTAGGGGTGTCTGTGCAAACACGGCCTGTTCCTGAAGTCTTCCCCCAGCTCCTCACTAGATGTGAGGGGGGAGCTCATTCAGCCCCTGCTTACGCTTAGTATTTAAAAACTCCTTAGTGTCCCTATCTCTGCCAGCCTTAGAGTTCTCCTCCTGTCCTTGTTTTAGCAGCTCAGATGAGGTGGCTGAGTGGTTAAGGTGATGGACTGCTAATCCATTGTGCTTTGCACGCATGGGTTCAAATCCCATCGGATGCATTTAGTCTTCACTCTCCTTCATAGACAGCCATCTTTCCCCTGTGGTACAATGACAAATCAAACAGGGTTGCTTCTGTTACCCAAAATTGGGCCAGCTAGTAAGCTCAGGGAGGACTAATGACACCCCAGAGTTTGGCAGAAAGCAGCACATTTATTATATTGTTAGCTAAGCTCAAAAGAAGGGATGGGGGAGGGTGTCATTCTCACGCTCCCAGGACAGGCCTGGCACTGGAGATGTCAGGATCCTTTAAGGTAAGTGTCCCCCAGCGCCGCAATGGACGGTGCGATGAAGGTAAGTCTTCCCGAGGCGCGATGAAATGCAACGCAGCGAACCACTGGCCAGGCGGTCGGGGCGAAGGGCATTCACTGGAGGTACAAGCTTGTGAGTGACTCCTGAGCACAGGGCCCCTTCCCCTTTTACGGACCTGCTCCTCATGGCCTGCGACTGGAGATGACTTGGCTGCATCTGGTGGGTCACACTCCACCTTGGGCAGTGTCCATGCTCTGGGTGTGTGATTGCTGCCTAATGAGAGTCCCAGACACCTTGTCTATCTAGGAGCTCTTCTGATCTTCCCGCTGTTCAACCAGCCCCTTCATCCCACAAGCATTGGGGGGGGGGGGGAAGCCACTTCACAGGCATTCAGAGAGGGAGAGGAGACAAGCGGGGGGGGGGGAGAGTGTAACAGACCTTTTCGGCATACAGGTGATACGCAGCACACAGATCACTGCTGCTCCTACAACAGGGTAAGTTCTCAAGCAGCATGTTTCTTACTTTGCCCATCTGCCAATTTTGATGATTATCGATGGAAATATTTTGCCATTGGGTTGTGTGTTTACACAGAAATTGACATTTACCAACAAACACGTAATTCTTCCAGTCCTGCCTAGTCTGCAGTGGGTGGGTTTAGAGGGACACATTCACTCTCCCCAGTCCCCATGCCAGGCCTGTGCTCTCAACTTCCCACACTGCTGGGATCCTTCCCTGGTCTCCCCTCAGACCTCTGCCCCCCACCCCCACTTCTGGGATCCCCTCCCCACACTGTCTAACTCCCCTGCTGGCAGGATCCCTCCCTCTTCCTTTCATTTCCTGTCTCCACCCTGGGCAAAAGCTCTGTTCGGTTCCCACAGCGGAAGCTGAACCCAGGTCACCTGGATGAAAACCAGGAATCCTGCCCACTAGCCCATATGGGACTATTGGTGCAGCTGATGAAGTGGGGATTCACCCACGAAAGCTCCTGCTCCAATACGTCTGTTAGTCTATAAGGTGCCACAGGACTCTTTGCTGCTGTTATTACTACAACTCTCTAAGCCAACCCCTCATGAGCGCAGCAGGGAGTAGCGTGACCGGATGTCCCAATTTTGGGGCCTTTTTCTTATATAGGCTCCTGTTACCCCCACTCCCTGTCCAGATTTTTCACATTTGCTGTCTGGTCACCCTAGCAGGGGCTGCACACAGGGCTGCATTAACCCTTCAGGTGATGAGGTTTCCCTCTCTCCATTCCCAATGCCTGTGATCAGGAAACAGACGTGAGGGCTCCCAGGTGCTGCACAGACCATGACTGAGATCGGACCCCATATTGCGCTAGGTGCTGTACAATCCCTGGCCAACACTGGGACACCCAGGGGGTTCTTCTCAATTTCCCTGACCCTCTGCTGCCCAACTGCTTCTGACTCCATCTGGATCACACACACACCCAGAAAAAACCCACCTTTCCAAACAGTCCTTCTTTCCCTGCCCCCTAATTCTGCTTTCACACCCTGGGCCCATCTCCTCTCTTTGTCCCTCCCCCCCCCTCTGGGTGAGCAGAGAGGGAGGCAACTTCAGCCACTGGAGACAGCCCCAGCCAGCGCTGCAGCCCACCCAGGGGGTGTTTGCAGACACAGGAAGGGAGCAGCTGGGGATGGGGGGTGCTGGGAAGAAGGAGGCAGGAGAACAAATCCCAGAGACCCAACATGGGCCAGCTCCTGGGGTCGGGTCTCTGGCACAGCCTGGGGGCGGGGCAGCTCCTGGGGGCGGGGCTCGGGCACTGAATGGGGGCGGGGCAGCTCCTGGGGGCGGGGCTCTGGCACAGCCCGGGGCAGGGCAGCTCCTGGGGCAGGGCTCTGGCACAGCCGGGGCGGGCAGCTCCTGGGGCGGGGCTCTGGCACAGCCCGGGGCGGGGCAGCTCCTGGGGGCGGGGCTCTGGTACAGCCCGGGGGCGGGGCAGTTCCTGGGGGCGGGGCTCTGACACAGCCCGGGGGCGGGGCCGTTCCTGGGGGCGGGGCTCTGACACAGCCCGGGGGCGGGGCAGCTCCTGGGGGCGGGGCTCTGGCACAGGCAGGGGCAGGGCAGCTCCTGGGGCGGGGCTCTGGTACAGCCCAGGGCGGGGCAGTTCCTGGGGCGGGGCTCTGGCACAGCCCGGGGCAGGGCAGCTCCTGGGGCGGGGCTCTGGTACAGCCCAGGGGCAGGGCAGTTCCTGGAGGCGGGGCTCTGGCACAGCCCGGGGCGGGGCAGCTCCTGGGGCGGGGCTCTGGCACAGCCCGGGGCGGGGCAGCTCCGGGGGGCGGGGCTCGGGCACATTGTGACGCAGGAGCCCGGGCTCAGCAGCTGCTCCCTGGTGGCCACGTGCTGCCAGCAGCGCTGGAGCCGCCCGGGCCGGAGCGGAGCCGCTGTTCTCAGCTGCAGCAGGAGCTGCCCCCGGCCCCGCTGGGCTCCAGGTGGGGACAGAGCCTGGGGCCCGGGGCTCCCCTGGGTGCGGCTGGCGGGGCGGGAGGGGAGAGGCCGGAGCTGCAGGCGGGGAAGGGCGGGGGGGCAGGCGGGGGGTTGATCGGTCTCTGGGCACCAGGGGAGCCCCGGGGCAGAGTGTGTGTGTGAGTGTCCCGGGCCCAGGCGTGCGCAGGGGGGGAGCCCCGGCACCCCAATGCCCTGAGCCCCGGCTGGGGAGGCTGCTCCCCTCCCGTGGGGCTCCGGGAGGAGGCTGCGGCGGCTGCAGGCGGGTGCTCGGCCCCCCCGGGAATGACCCGCTGCCGGCAGCTTGTGGCGCCTCCTCCGCGGAGCTTTTCCCCGGGGGCGGCCTGGGCGCAGCTGCGATCAGCTGTTTGCTGGGCAGGCTCCGCTCCGCTGCTCCCCCCCCGCTCCTGGGGGGCTGAGTGAGCCCCCCCCAAACAGCCCCAGGGGTCGGTGGGGGGGCGGGGCCAGCAGCAGCAGAGCCCCCCCGCTCCCCTGGGGCTGCCCCGGGCTGGGGGCTCTGCCAGGGCCCCCGCGTGAATCGCTGCTCCCTGCCCGCCAGGCTCGGCTCCGGCCACAGCAGCGGTGGGTGCCCCGGGGAGCCCAGCTGGGCTGGGGCAGGGGGAGGTTGGGGAGGAGAAGCTCCGGACTGGGCTGGAGCCACGCTGGGGGGCGGGGAGGAGAAGCCCTGGGCCCTGCAGGAGTTGCATTGGGGGGGGGGGATGGAGGGGGCGAGGAGCCACCCTCCTGGGGCTGGGGTAGGAGGTGGGGGGAGGAGAAGCCCCGGACTGGGCTGGAGCCACGCTGTGTGGTTTGGGGGAAGGAGAAGCCCCGGGCCCTGCAGGAGCTGCACTGGGGGGGATGGAGGGGGCGAGGAGCCGCCCTGGGGCAAGGGGGAGAACCCCGGACCCTGGCAGAAGATGTGGGGCTGAAGTCCCCAGCTCGGGAGCCCCAGCCACCTTAGTGGTGAAGGTTGCAGGGCTGAAGCCCTGACCCCCCTCTGTGTGGAGCTGGCCTGAGCCCCTCTCGCTCCCATCCCCCCTGTGGAGCTGGCTCCCACTCTCCGGCTGTGGAGAAATTCAGCCCAACTCTCCCCATGTTGGTATCTTCATTCCCCCACCCCATCACCCAGCCATGGATGGATTTAGCCCAGGAGGCAGGGTCAGTGTTGGCCCCATTGGGCAGGCGGGATCTAGGGCACAAGGAGGTGAAATGACTTTCCCAAGGCTAAGCAGGGAGTCTGTGGCAGAGCAGAGACTCAAACCCAGAACACCTGAGCCTGAGTCCTGTGCCTTAACCACTAGGCAACCTTCCCACCGAAGGAGAGGGAACCTTCTCTGCCACTTTAGGGCTTGGCTACACTTAAAAATTTGCAGCGCTGCAGCAGGGTGTGAAAACACACCCTCTCCAGCGCTGCAAATTGCGGTGCTGCAAAGCGCCAGTGTGGTCAAAGCCCCAGCGCTGTCCGTTATTCCCCACAGGGAGGTGGAGTACGGACAGCGCTGGGAGAGCTCTCTCCCAGCGCTGGTGCTTTGACTACAGTTAGCGCTTCAAAGCGCTGCCGCGGCAGCACTTTGAAGTGCTAAGTGTAGCCACAGCCTTTGAGTGTGTGGGTGGGAGCAGCCACTAGACAGAGCTGCCAGGAGGTGGGGAGGGGGGTTGGATAGTTGGGGGTGATTAGAGGGTGGGGGCCTCTGGGGCGGTCAGGGGACAAGGAGCAGGGGTTGGTTGGGTTGGGGTGGGGGCGGAGCGGGGCGGGGCAGGCAGGGAGCAGAGGGAGTTGGATGGGTCGGGAGTTGTCGGGGTCCTGTCAGGGGCGGGAGCGGTTGGATGGGGGGTGGGAGTCCCAGGGTTCTGTCTGGGGGTGGAGGTGTAGATAAGGGTCAGGGGGACAGGTAGGGTCCTAGGGAGTCAGTTATAGTGGGGGGGGGTCCCAGGAGGGGGCAGTCAGGGGACAAGGAGCGGGGTTGGGAGTTCTGAGGGGGGCAGGAAGGGGGAGGCAGTGGATGGGGTGGGGCTAGGGCGGGGCTCCCTGGGTGCACACCCTCATGAAATGTGCTGCGCACGCCTATGGTCACGGGGGTGAGCCACTTGCATCCTTTTCCTGTTTGTGCCATTTCTTTCCATCTCAAAACCTGAGAACAATTCTCTCTGGTTCTTCCCCTTCTCTCCCCTCCCCACATGTGGCTAGAAAATCCAAGGAGATTCCCTCGTTTTCCCTAAAATTATTGACTCTCTAGTCTCTTATTTTTCCCTATTTTGTCTATAATTCTTCAATTCTCCTCAGCTTTGGGATGTGAACCCAGCCCGTTTTATCTGCAGCAATTTGTCCTTGGGTAGGTGGGAATTTGCTGTCCTGTGTCATTCCCTGTGATGTTGATATAAACTGAGACTATATAGAATATGGTTTGCAACCAAGGTCCTGTAGTGGCACCAAATCTTATGTAAAAAGGGGTCATATAAGGTGTCTAAGACCAGGTTATGGGTTGCTGGTTATGATTATGCTGTCTGTATGCATGTATCCTTTTGTAGTTGAAGTTATGAATATTGAATCTATACTGTCTGTATTTCAAATTTGTGCTGTGTTTTTGGAAACATTCTAGACAAGTTGGTGTTAGCTTTGCCTAGCCTGTGTGATGTCCCATTAAGGACCATCAGCTACACAATTGACCCATGGAGAGAAGGCAGACACGCCTTGTAACTCAGCAAAGTGCAGGGACTGGCCCATGTGACTCTAGACTCCATTTTGCTGTAATTTTCCACAGTAAGGAACAAAGAGGTTCTTACACCTGGAAAAGCCTCTATAAGGCTAATGCCTCATCTCCATCTTGTCTTCAATCCTGCTTCTTACCTCTGGAGGGACTTTGCTACAAGCTGAAGCTCTACACAAGGGACTGATGACCCATCCCAGCTGGGGATGTTCCAGAGACTTGATTTGAACCTGCAGTTTATGCCATCACTGCTACAAGCCTGAACTAAGAACTTTGCCATTACTGTATGTAATTGATTCCATTTAACCAATTCTAGCTCTCAGCTCTAACTTTTCCCCTTCATGAATAAACCTTTAGATTTTAGATTCTAAAGGATTGGCAACAGCATGATTTGTGGGTAAGATCTGATTTGTATATTGACCTGGGTCTGGGACTTGATTCCTTGGGATCGAGAGAACCGTTTTCTTTTATTGGGGTGTTGGTTTTCATAACCATTCATCCGCAGGACAAGTGGCCCTGGTGGTGATACTGGCAGACTGGAGTGTCTAAGTTTCAGAGTAGGTGTATTCTATTTGCTACCCAAGATCCATAAACCTGGAAATCCTGGACACCCCATCATCTCAAACATTGGCACCTTAACAGCAGGATTGTCTGGCTATGTGGACTCTCTCCTCAGGCCCTATGCTACCAGCACTCCCAGCTATCTTCGAGACACCACTGACTTCCTGAAGAAACTATAATCCCTTGGTGATCTTCCAGAAAGCACCATTCTGGCCACTATGGATGTGGAAGCCCTCTACACCAACATTCCACACAAAGATGGACTACAGGCCATCAGGAACAGTATCTCCAATAATATCACGGCAAACCTGGTGGCTGAACTTTGTGACTTTGTCCTCACCCACAACTATTTCACATTTGGGGACAATGTTTACCTTCAAGTCAGAGGCACTGCTATGGGTACCCGCATGGCCTCTCAGTATGCCAACATCTTTATGGCTGACTTAGAACAACGTTTCCTTAGCTCTCCCTAACGCCCCTATTCTACTTGCGCTACACTGCTGACATCTTCTTCATCTGGACTCATGGAAAAGAAGCCCTCGAGGAATTCCACTGTGATTTTAACAATTTCCATCCCACCATCAACTTCAGCCTAGACCAATTCACACAAGCGGTCCATTTCCTAGACACTACTGTGCTAATAAGCGATGGTCACATAAACACCACCCTATACCGGAAACCCGCTGACCGCTAATACTTACCTACATGCTTCCAGCTTCCGTCTCGGACACACCACACGATCCATTGTCTACAGCCAAGCTCTAAGATACAACCGTATTTGCTCCAATCCCTCGGACAGAGATAAACACCTACAAGATCTCTATCAAGCATTCTTAAAACTACAATACCCACCTGCTGAAGTGAAGAAGCAGATTGACAGAGCCCGAAGAGTACCCAGAAGCCACCTACTACAGGACAGGCCTAACGAAGAAAATAACAGAACGCCACTAGCCATCACCTACAGCCCCCAACTAAAACCTCTCCAGCGCATCATCAAAGATCTACAACCTATCCTTAAAGATGATCCCTCACTCTCACAGATCTTGGGAGACAGGCCAGTCCTCGCTTACAGACAGCCTCCCAACCTGAAGCAAATACTCACCAGCAACCGCACACCATACAACATAAACACTAACCCAGGAACCTGTCCTTGCAACAAAGCCCGATGCCAGCTCTGTCCACATCTATTCAAGTGACACCATCATAGGACCTAATCACATCAGACATGCCATCAGGGGCTCGTTCACCTGCACATCTACCAATGTGATATGTGCCATCATGTGCCAGCAATGCCCCTCTGCCATGTACATTGGCCAAACTGGACAGTCTCTACGCAAAAGAATAAATGGACACAAATCTGACATGAGGAATCATAACATTCAAAAAACAGTGGGAGAACACTTCAACCTCTCTAACCACTCAGTGACAGACTTGAAGGTGGCTATTTTGCAACAAAAAACTTCAAAAACAGACTCCAAAGAGAAACTGCTGAACTGGAATTAATATGCAAATTAGATACAATTAACTCTGGCCTAAACAGAGACTGGGAATGGTTGGATCATTACACTAATTGAATCTATTTCCCTATGTTAAGTTCTCCTCACACCTCCTATGGATCATCTTAATTACCACTTCAAAAAGTTTTTTCCTCCTGCTGATGATAGCTCATCTCAATTGATTAGACTTTTCCGGTTGGTATGCATACTTCCACCTTTTCATGTTCTCTGTATGTATAAATATCTCCTGTCTGTGTGTTCCATTCTATGCATCCGAAGAAATGAGCTGTAGCTCACGCTAAAATAAATTTGTTAGTCTCTAAGGTGCCACAAGTACTCCTGTTCTTTTTGTGGAGTGTCTAAGGAAATTGCTTGTGTGACTTGTGGTTAGCCAGTAGTGTGAAACCAAACTCCTCTTTGGCTGGCTGGTTTGGTTTGCCTTACAGGTGGAAAAACCCCAGCCTAGGGCTGTAACTGCCCTGTTTAAGCAATTGGTCCTGAACTGGCACTCTCAGTTGGGTCCTGCCAGGACCGCATCGTCACACCCAACAAGCTACACTGAGGCAAAAACTACCCGAGCCTTCCATCCACTAGGGCTGTACGTGGCGTTGGCTGCTCAAGTTAGTGATCTTGGGGTAAAAAGGAAATTTTAGTTGTAGAGCAGATGCCGCCCAGGTGCAGGGGTTGGCATTAGCTTTCCCCTTGTCCTGACCTAAACTCCATCACTTTCCCTAGTCTAAACAAACCCTGAGCATCCCGGTTATACTGTTCCCCCATTTCACAGCAATTGTTAGTCATCGAGTTCCCCCTTCAGAAACCAATTGTTTCATTCCCAGTTGCTCTGATGTTGGTTTAGGTTGTGCTGGGGAGCAGATATTTTTGCTACCATTTTCCTCACTTAAAATATATTGAACTATAACAAAGTGCAGGAACAACGTAGGGATAGGGGAAAATGTCATTTCTCCTCTATAACAGCAGAAGAACATAGGGAATCCCTCTGATTTACCCTGATTCCTCATCACCATCCCAATCTCCCTTTTGTTCAGCTTCTTAGGTCTATATTTTTTCTAAAGGGCTGGGAAGAGGATTCACTTGTAATTAAACAAAATACCCATGCATTTGGCTACTAAAGCCGCTGTGGCCCAGGCCCTGCAGGAGGTCGCTCCTGAAGAGATCTCCTTCCTAATCAGCTGCATGTTGCCTATTATTTGGGAAATGCAATCCCTAGCTAGGTAGAGATGGGAAACATGGAAGTGACTTTTCTGTTCAGCTCACCTGGGAGATTCTACAAATGTGTAGAAAATGAAATCCGTGTTGAATGTGCTATAGCTGCAGAAAGATACCTATTTTTAATAGAGACCTGAGATTTGTTGTCTTACAGGGATTCTAAGTCACACCTGAATTTAGTCCTAATTTAAATCTGTGCCACCAGATTAAAGAAATAAAAGGGCATATTTGGGGGAGTTGTACCTCACTGTCGCTACTGATCTGTTGTGCGGTTGGTGAAGAATTCTACACCAGAGAAGTGTAAAATTACTCCAAGTAAGGTCAAAGATTTGACAAGAGCGCAGGTAGAAATTGCAGGTACTAGTGGTTGATTTTCACCCCGAGATGGAAGCTATGTGGCCCAGGTAAACTATTTTTAGAACCTGCTCCCTTGTTAAGTGGCATTGATCACACTCCTGAAGGACGCCATGATTAAATTGGGCACAACTGTCTTTTACCATTTGGATCCAAAGTTAGATGAAGCACAGAGAGAAACAGCTGATTCCTTCAGAGCCATTCCATGCCTACGGGTCCCAATCTGGCTGCCTTGTTGGACAAGAACCACTTCCTGCTGGCCAAACAGTGGTAGCCAATGAGGGAATGTATCAGATGCGAAGTTCAGACTGCAGGATACTTGAATGCTGAGTCCAGAGTCTGTGGTTTAGTCCAGGCCTGCACAACTCGTAAAGCAGCGAGGGCAATATTACTCCAAAGAAAACAGCTGAGGGATGAAACTCCCCCGGCCCTAACGAACCCCCCCAGCACTGGTGAAACACCCTCCTGCACCACCCAGCCCCTGAAACACAGCCCCCAGCACTGCTTACCCTGCAAAACAACCCCAGTGCCTCCCAGCCCCCCGAAACACCCCCCAATGCCGCCCGCCCCGGGGAAACAAACCTTACTTCCCCAGCACTGCCCGGCCCAAACAGCAGGATTGAACCTTGCTAATATGTTATAGGGGGCCCCTAAGGTAGTATAATTAAGGTAAAAGGAAAATGTCTTTTTGCTAGAAGTAGAATAAGATCTTCCCCCCACTTTATAATCAGTTGCCTGTGGAGTGAATGAGGTGGGACTGAGGAAGGTGTGGAAGGCAGCACCTCCAGACAGCTGCAACCCTTGGAGAGGGGCTGGGAGCCAGACCAGATCAGCAGAACAGGTCAGCCACTGACTCACCATTCACCTCCTCAGCCCCCCACCCCCCGCTCACCTCCTCAACCCCCCTCCCCTGCCGCCGGCTCACCCGGCCACTCGCCTCAGCCCCCCACCCCCCACGGCTCACCTGCCCGCCCGCCCACTCGCCTCCTCAGCTCTCCTCCCCCACTGCCAGCTCACCTGACCCCCCGCCAATGCCCACCCGCTTGCCTCCTCAGACCCCTCACTCCCCCCGGCTCACCTGCCCCCCCCCGCTCACCTCCTCAACCCCCCTCCCCTGCCGCCGGCTCACCTGCACATTCGCCTCAGCCCCCACGGCTCACCTGCCTGCCTGCCCACTCGTCTCCTCACCTCTTCTCCCCCACCGCCAGCTCACCTGACCCCCGCCAATGCCCGCCCACTCACCTCCTCAGACCCCACTCCCGGCTCACCTGCCCCGCTCACCTCCATTCCCCCTCCCTGACTCGCATATTCACCCCCGCCACTGCCCGCCCGCTCGCCTCCTCAGCCTCCCACCCCCCTAGCCAGTGATGAGCTGCCGAAATCTTAACAACCAGTTCCCTCCTCACCCCACACGGGGGTCGTGGCCCACCCCCGCCCCCTGGGACTCCTGCCTCATCCAACCCCCCACGTTCCTTGACACCCACCCCCGGGACCCCTACCCCATCTACCCTCCTTCCCTGTCCCCTGACTGCCCCCTGCCACCCCATCCACCCCCTCCTCTCATTCCCGATGGCCCCCTTGGACCCTTGCCCCATCCAACCACCCCTTCTCCCTGTCCATAGGCGGCAGGTTCGTATAATTTTTGGTGGGGCCCAAAATGGTGGTGTCCCCCCCCCCCCGCTCTCACCCTGTAAGCTGATATAAAATGAAGCTACAATGCGTCAGCACTACAAGATTACAAGGGTCAATTAAAAGTGGAAAGTCAGAAGCAGCACTTGCCTGCTTTAATATACAGTATTAAATTTTGTTGCACCTGTTGTGACAAAGTGGGAATGTTCTTAATGTTTTCTCTGAATACTGTGTGGGTGCCTCAGTTTCCCCTGCAAAGTGCCAACTGACGGTGTTGGGGACAAAGAGATCAGGTGGCCTCCTTGTCCGGAAGAGACACAAAGGCCAGATGAGGGAGTGTCAGTTTGGAGCTGGCTGGGGAAATCGGGAGAGGCCCAGAACTTGGGTCTGGGCTCCCCACCCCCCAAGATGGACCTGACTGAGGGGTCCTGTTTTCTGTACCTACAAGCTCTGTTTTAGACTGTGTTCCTGTCATCTAATAAACCTTCTGTTTTACTGTCTGGCTGAGAGTCACGTCTGACTGCGGAGTTGGGGTGCAGGGACCTCTGGTTGCCCCAGGACCTGCCTGGGCACACTCGCTGCGGAAAGTGCATGGTGTGGAAGGGCATGCTGAATGCTCCGAGGTCAGACCCAGGAAGGTGTAAGCTTCTTGCCCTGGAGACAGTATGCTCAGAGAGGAGGCTCCCCCAGAGTCCTGACTGGCTTTGTATGGAGTTGTTCCAAAGCATCCCAGCATCCCCTTCCACACCATGCGCTTCCCGGAAGTCCGCACAGGCACTGACACTCCCTCCTCTGGCCTTTGTCTCTTTTCCAGGCATTAGGAGGCCACCTGATCTCTTTGTTCTCCAACACCTTCAGTTGGCACCTTGCAGGGGGGTGGCCCAGGCCATCAGTTGCCTGGAGACAGGGTGTCGGCCATTCTCTGTGCAGACGGCATCACACTGGCCCTCTAGGGCTTTACAACAATCACACCCCCTTAATCCACCATCTAGAGCCTTAAGAAATGCATTGGGGAAACTGAGGCACACAGACAGTACTCAGAGAAAACACCTGTATATGACCAGTTACATACTTTGAAGGGTGTAAAATAATCAAATATTGTGCTAAATACAATGATACTCCAAACTGACCACCAAATTTAAGTTGCACGTTTTTCCCCTCAGGTGAGGGTTCTGGGGTGGGGCTGGGGATGAGGGGTTCACAGTGCAGGAGCGTGCTCGGTGCTGGGGGTGCAGGCTTTGGGGTGAGCCAGGGCTGAGGATGAGGAACTTGGGGTGCAGACAGGCTGCCCCAGGGCTAGGGCCAGAGAGGACTCCCCATCACCACCACTGGCAGCAGCAAGCTCCAGGGGAGGGACCCCTCCTCTGCCCCCCTACCCCCCACAGCACACTTACTCTGCACCACAGTCACTGCACATGCTCCTAGGCCCCCTCTCAGGTCCAGAAAGCTCACTCACCTCCTCTATGATGGGTATTAGGGGGTGGGGGTTGCCATCACAGGTGGCCTTCCATGTTACTGCCCCTCACCATAACTTCACTGTGGATGGGGCTGCCCCTTGCCCAGCATGGGGCAGAAGTGGGGTCTGCACGGTGATGGCTATGGGGCAGGGGAGCAGGGTGTCATAAAATTCACCCAAGCCCCAGCTGCTCAGGTAGGTCTATGAATCCCCTCCCCCATCTGCCCTGTGGTGGGTGGGTGCTGGAGGGGAGGGGCACTGCCGTCATATGGCTTCCTGCCTCCCTGACCCCTGCTGCAGGCTGCAGCCTGCTGCCCCTCACCGTAGCTTCACTGGGGGACGGTGGGAGGGGATGGCATGGGGCTGCCCCTTCCCCAGCGTTGGGCAGGAGTGGGGGCTGGGGCTGGGGGGGGGAATCATAGGGTCAAACACTCACGGAAGCCCCAGCAGCTGCTCAGGTGAGTGAGGTCAGTCTCCGAGTCCTGGCCGGAAGTCCCCTTTGCCTCTCCTCCAGGTAGGGGGAGGGGAGGGCTGCCAAACATGGCACAGCCCCCTCCACTCCGCTCCCCTCCCCCGGCCGGTGCTCCAGCAAGCAACAGCAGCTTGCATTGCCTTAGGCAGCAGCCGGCAGCAGCAGAGGCAAGGGAGAGAGACACGCTGTCTGGTCTGTGTTCAGGCAGGGAAGCTCTGGGGCCGGGCGGCAGGGCCGGCTCTAGGTTTTTTGCCGCCCCAAGCAAAACATTTTTTGGCTGCCCTCCCCCGCCCCCAGACATGAGCCCCCCCCGCACACCCCCTGTTGCCCCAGCACTGGGCTCCACCCCAAATGTGGGATCCGCTACCAGCACACTGCAGCCAAACCCTGGCCCAGCTGTGACTCTGTCCCCATGCGGGTGGAGCTGCTGGGCGCCGAGCGGAGCAAGAGTACTTCCAGGTGGCGGCGCGGCTACGGGGTGGCGCAAAGAACACGGCCCCCTCCCTGGGCTTCGCAGCACTGCTGGTGGCCAAGGTGGATCAGTTCGCGCTCACCGCCCTCACCCCCGACATGCTGGCAGCCGAGGACCTGGAGAGCCCCCTGGACCTGCTGCTCTTCAGCCTCACGGTGCCCTGGCCCAGCCCCGGCAGGAGGGAAGGCAAGGATCTCCGGCTGCGGGGCTACCTGCTCAGCACCGACGAACCCAGCCGGCCGCTCACCTCCTCACACACTCCAGGAGCCCCTCGCCGCCATCGCAGCCCGGGCTCGGCTCCAGGGGACCCCGTTTCCGTCCCTCCCCAGCTCCTCACACACACTGGGTAGGGCCGCCCAGAGGATTCAGGGGGCCTGGGGCAAAGCAATTTTGGGGGCCCCTTCCATAAAAAAAGTTGCAATACTATAGTAACATGTATTTGGAAATGTAAAAAATAACTAGTGAAAATTAATTTGTAATAATTTGAAAATACACCAAATACATTATTTAAAAACATTAAATGCTTTACTGGTCTGTCTACATTTGCAATTACATAATGGACTGTTGCTGGGTGATGGTTGGTGCCAATGGGCTGTCACTGCCTGGAGGTGGTGCTGCTGTTGCCCAGGGCTGGGTGGGGAGCTGGGCTCTGGGGGGTGCCTGGCTCACAGGGGCTGGGCTCAGGACTGTGGGGAGATGGGGTCGGAGGTTGTCTGGCTCAGAGGGGCTCGTCTCAGAGCTGGGGTCTGGGGTGGGGATGGGGTCGGGGGGTGCCCGGCTCAACAGGGGCTGGGCTCGGAGCTGGGGTCTGGGGTGAGGAGATGGTGTCAGGAGTGCCCACCTCAGAGCAGCTGGGCTCAGAGCTGGGGTCAGGGCGGTGGGGGATGGGGTCGGGGGTGCTCACCTCAGAGGGGCTGGGCTCAGAGCTGGGGGTCAGGGCTGTGGGGGGAATGGGTACAGGGGGGTGTCAGGATCAGAGGGGCTGGGCTCGGAGCTGGGGTCAGGGCTGTGGGGGGAATGGGTACAGGGGTGTCTGGATCAGAGGGGCTGGGCTCAGAGCTGGGGTCAGGACTGTGGGGAATGGGTACAGGGGGTGTCCGGATCAGAGGGGCTGGGCCCGGAGCTGGGGTCAGGGCTGTGGGGAATGGGTACAGGGGTGTCCAGATCAGAGGGCTGGGCTCGGAGCTGGGGTCAGGGCTGTGGGGAATGGGTACAGGGGATGTCCGGATCAGATGGGCTGGGCTCAGAGCTGGGGTCAGGGCTGTGAGGGGATGGGGCCGGGGTGTGCCCAGGTCCAAGGGGCTGGGCTTGGAGCTGGGGTCAGGGCTGGGTGGGGAGGATGGGTTTGGGGGTGCCCATCTCAGAGGGGCTGGGCTTGGAGCTGGGGTCAGGGCTGGGTGGGGAGGATGGGTTTGGGGGGGTGCCCATCTCAGAGGGGCTGGGCTTGGAGCTGGGGGTCAGGGCTGGGTGGGGAGGATGGGTTTGGGGGGGTGCCCATCTCAGTGGGGCTGAGCTTGGAGCTGGGGGTCAGGGCTGGGCCTGGGGGGTAATGGGGTCGGGGGGTGCCTGACAACCACCTCCCTGAGACCCCCCCAATCCAACCCCCCTTCCCTGGCCCCTGACCGCCCCTCCCCCCACAGAACCTGTGCCCCCTGAGTGTCCCCGGGACTCCCTGCCCCTTAGCCAACCCCCCGGCCCTGGCTGCTTACCCCCCGGCTCACTGCGCGCCTCGAGAAGCAGCCCTGCCCAGCGCTGCAGCCGCGTGGCTCCGGAGGGGGCTGAGCTCTTCGCCGCTCAGAGCCGCGTGGTCAGGGGAGGAGCCGCTGGGCCCGGAGCTCCCAGCCCCGCCCCCTGACCACGCGGCTCTGAGCGGGGCGGAGCTTAGCCCTGCCCCCCCCCCAGCCAAGCTGCTGCTGCTGCGCTGTGTAGGACCCGGCGCGAACAAGCGGAGGAGGAGCGGCCCGTCCTCTGCAGCCAGGCGGGGCCGCTACGGTAAGGCCCCCTCTCCCCCAAGCGGGCCGGTGCGCGGCCCTGCCCGGCTGCAGGGATGGGCCGCTCCTCGGCTCGCAGCGGCAGGATGAGCTGGGGCCCCAGCTCTAGGCACCAGCTTGTTTTGCTGGTGCCTAGAGCCGCCCCTGCCGGGCGGGGAGGGGGAAACTCCAGCCGTGGCGGCGGCGGCGGCGGGGGGTGCGCTCCAAGCAGGGGAGAAAACATTGGTGGGGCAGAGCCCCTGCTTGGGAATATTCCTGGGGCTAAAGCCCCAGAGCCCCATATAAGTCGGCGCCCATGTCCCTGTCCCCTGACGGCCCCTGGAATCCCTGCCCCTGACGGTTCGTGCGGGAAGCCTGGGAGGGAAGAGAAGCCGTGTGGCGGCTTCGTGCTCAGGCCCGGGGAGGGAGATGAGCTGGGGTGGGGAACGGTTCCCCAGTGCACCCCCCCACACACCTGGTTAACTGCTGCGGTGCGGGGGCCCCCCCTGCCCCAGCTCACCTCATCTCCGTCTCCACCTTGCTGGGCCTGAGCACAAAGCAGCCACACGGCTTCTCTTCCCTCCAAGGCTTCCTGTGCGAACAGCTGATTAGCAGGGGAGGGGAAAGCGAGGTGGGGCATTCAGGGGAGGAGGCGGAGTGGAGGTGAGCTGGGGCCAGCCGCCGGCTCACCTGCCCCCCTGCGACTGCCTGCCGGCTCAGCTCCCCACCCTCACCTGCTCTTGTGTCATACAGGAGGCCTGTGATATGCAGGGGGTCAGATTAGATGCTCTAATGGTCTCTTCTGGCCATAAAGTCGACTCATTTCTGAAAAACTGAGCGTAGCATTGGGAGCAGCGTCTGATGTTTTCCTGTCTAGCCGGCTTGCTGCCTAGAACGAACGCTCCTTGAGTGGGGTGATCCACAGGGAGCAGCTCAAACCTCCAAAGTGCCTGGCCAGGGGCAGGACATTGGCCCAGCAAGGGAGGGGTGTGGCAGTGACATCACAAAGGCCTTTTGCAGGACCTCAGCCTATTGGTCCAAGGCGGTGGGGAGGTGGTGACCTCACAGAGAGATGCTGACATCAGCCAGGCAGGACAGGGGTGAGGGGCCAGGGAAACCTCAGAGACCCCTGTGGCTTTGCTTCAGCAAGTCTCCTTCTCCAGGTCTCTCTTTGAGGACTGAGAGAGTATTCGGGTTCACAGACGTGAGCGCCAGGAGGAACCTCTTTCGAGTTTTCTCCTTCCCTTTTCCTGATTTTACTAGAAAACAGCCGTCCCTGTTTAGAAGGTAAGAGCCTACTGGAGGTTTGAAACCTGTTCAGTCTGATTCTAAGCTCATGTGAGCGTATTTTATTCAGGTCATTCAATGTCTGAAATTCAAGATCCGATGGTTAGTTTGAAAATCAGGGCTCTTGGGTCCTATTCCCAACTCTGCCACTGACTGGCTGTGTGACCTAAGACAAGTCAATTCTCCTTCCTCAGCCTTAGCTTCTCCCTCTTTCAAGTAGAGATAATAATGATCCGCTCCTACCTACCTCAACACACTCACTCTTCCTCAAGACACACACTGTCTCTTCCCACACACACACAGAGTCTCCACACTGCAGTTGAAAAGCAGCTGGCAATCTAGTAGGATGCCCATGGAACAATGGGAGAGAGAAACCTGCATCACTGAAAGTGCAGCCATGGAGACACCACACGGCAGCCTTGCCTAGCAGGGGCAGGGGGGCGAGAAGCGACATCATCCGAGCTCCCTGCATCCAGGTCACTTTCCTCAGCCGGGCTGCGTCAGGGAGGGCAGAGAGCAGCAGCTTCTGATGCTCCCCTCACAGCCCAGCCCAGGTGGGGAAAGTGACCAGGACGCATGGAGCACATAGTGTTGCTCCTCGCTCCCCCCACCCTCTGTGGGGCCACGGAGGAGCATTGGGGCAGGGGAGAGCAGTGAGCACCTTTGCACGGCCACACGGTGCCCTTTGACCCCCTGGAGCCCTGGGCAGCTGCCGGGGGCCCCACCCCTAAGGCCGGCCGGGCTCCCCAGCACGAACAGCAGAGACACAGGGAGACTGGCCACCCACTGAGCAGAGGTAGCCTGGGCGGCTCGTAATGGAGGCTCGGGGGGGGCTCAGCCTCCCCAAACCTTGCGTTGCCAAGGGGACAGTGGGGCCCATGACTAGGGGCCCTGGCCAAATTGGGCCCCCCTGGGAAAGTCTCCCTCATGTCAGCCCCAGGGCTGGCGGAGCTCCCACCCCCTGCTACGGCCCGGGGGCTGCAGCAGGGGCACAGAGCTTCTCTGGTCTCGGGGCCGCAGCGGGGCCGGGGTAAAGGAGTGACAGGGTGGGGCCAGTGGGGGAAGGGGTGGAACAGAGGTGACAGTGGGTGGGACCGTGGGTGGAAGGTGTGGAAGGGGGCGGAGCCACACACAGAAGTGGGGGGGGGTCATGGTTCCGGTGCTGGGGCCCCCGCACTTGTTCTCCCTTTCCCTGGGCTTTGACATCACTAGCCCCTGCTTAGCGAGTAGGGGTCAGTGGTCCCCAAAATGTGGGGCATGACTCCTAGGGGGACACAGAGGAAGATTGATGGGGGCACCTCAGGGCCTGAGCCAGCCCCCATGGAGGGCAGGGAGGGAGCCCCTCTCAGCCCCACTCTGTCCCAGCTCTTCCCCAGCCCCACCCTCAGCCTGGGCCCCTGGCTCCCAGCCCGGCCTCGACCCCCTTACCCCTGTCCGCACCCCTCTCCCCAGCAAGTACCGGCCCCACTCCCAGCCCCGGTTCTCGACGGCGGCTTCCGAGGGGCCACAGCCATGGATACGAGGGCGCAGTGTGAAATGTTTGGGGACCACTGGGTTAGGGTGACGTCCTCAATCACTTCTCTGCAGTCCAATGAAAGCGATTCCTCCCCCACCCACCCCTCTGTCAGGACGGCCTAGGTACGTTCCGCTGCCCTTCACTCGTACAGGAAGGAGAATAACATTTCATTCCACTCAATGCTAAAGTGATTTGTAACCAACCACCATCCCAAACTGGTCATTTTGGGGAAGCGGCCCCATCATGCTGCATAGCTAGGCAGAGTAGGGGTGTCTGTGCAAACACGGCCTGTTCCTGAAGTCTTCCCCCAGCTCCTCACTAGATGTGACGGGGGAGCTCATTCAGCCCCTGCTTACGCTTAGTATTTAAAAACTCCTTAGTGTCCCTGTCATAAATAAACAGATCAGGGTTAAGGTCCCTTTTTACCTGTAAAGGGTTAACATGTAGTACCTGAGAAACACCTGACCAGAGGACCAATCAAGGAACAGATTATTTTCAAATCTCTGTGGAGGAAGCCTTTGTCTGTGGTCCCTGTTTTGCTCAGAGAACTCTTTTTGAATCTAAGAGAGGACAGTCATGTCTCCAAGTTCTCCTGGAGTAGTTTCTACTAATTAATAGTGAGTATTAATTAGGAAGGCGAATTAGTCTTATGATTTGATTTCTATATTTGCAATTGTGTGTTTGCTAAGGGAAATGCTTTATTCCTGTTTGCTGATATTGCTTTTACTGAGAAAAAGGGGAGGGGGATTCTCTCCAGAGATTGATAAGGTTATACCCTATGAGTGTCCAGCTTGGGCTCATAGAGATTCTGTATTTTCTTTTTATTCTTTAATAAATTCTTTCTTTTCTTTGGACTTGGTTAATTCCTTCTCTTGTGGAAATTCAGGGGAAGGGGAGGGAGGAAGAGACAGTTCCTCCTGGGTTTGATTCAAGCAGTTTGAATCAGGTATCTCTTTCCAGGACTAGGGAAGGGGAGTGGGGAAGTGAGTCCCTCTTTGTGTTGGGTCAAGGATTTGACTCTGTGTATATCTCTCCAAAGTGGCTAGGAGAGAGAGAGGGGGGAAGTGGGCTGCTTCCCTGTGTGTAGAGATTCAAGGGGTTTGAATCTGGGTTCCCCAGGGGAAGCTTGAGGGACAGGCAGAGTGTCAGACACTTTAACCTGACTGGTGGCAGCGAAGGAGACCTACCCTAGGATTTTAGGGTGGGGGAATACATGCGGGTCCCCATCTTTGAACCCACAAGCTCAAAGTGGGGGTGAGACCCCATGACATGGTGGCAGAATACATGCGGGTCCCCATCTTTGAACCCACAAGCTCAAAGTGAGGGTGAGACCTTAGGACAGTCCCTATCTCTGCCGGCCTTAGATTTCTCCTCCTGTAACTTTTACTAACAGCTCAGATGAGGTGGCCGAGGGGTTAAGGTGCTGGCCTGCTAATCCATTGTGCTCTGCATGCATGGGTTCTAATCCCCTTCTCATTGTCTGCATTTAGTCTTCACCCTCCTTCATAGACAACCATCTCCCCCTTTGGTACAATGACAGATCCAACAATGTTGCTTCTGTTACCCAAAATTGGGCCAGCTAGTCAGCGTAGGGAGGACTACTGACCCCCCAGAGTTTGGCAGAAAGCAGCACATCTATTATACTGACAGCTAAGCTCAAAAGAAGGGATGGGGGGGTCACACTCTCACTCGCATACTCATGCTCCCAGGACAGGCCTGGCACTGGAGATGTCAGGATCCTTTAAGGTAAGTGTCCCCCAGCGCCGTGATGGATGGTGCGATGAAGGTAAGTCTTCCCAAGGCGCGATGGAATGTAACACAGCGAACCACTGGCCAGGCGGTTGGGGCGAAGGGCATTCACTGGAGGTACAAGCTTGTGAGTGACTCCTGAGCACAGGGCCCCTTCCCCTTTTAAGGACCTGCTCCTCATGGCCTGCGACTAGAGATGAATTGGCTGCATCTGGTGGGTCACACTCCACCTCAGCCAGTGTCCATGCAGGGTCCCTGCTCTGGGTGTGTGAGTGCTGCCTAATGAGAGTCCCAGACACCTTCTCTATCTAGGAGCTCTTCTGCTCTTCCAGCTGTTCAACCAGCCCCTTCATCCCACAAGCATTGCTGGGGGCGGGGAGGGGGAAAGCCACTTCACAGGCATTCAGAGAGGGAGAGGAGACAAGCAGGGGATGGGGGGGAGTGTAACAGACCTTTTGGGGATACAGGTGATACGGAGCACACAGATCACTGCTGCTCCTACAACAGGGTAAGTTCTCAAGCAGCATGTTTCTTACTTTGCCCATCTGTCAGTTTTGATTATTATGGATGGAAATATTTTGCCATTGGGTCGTGTGTTTACACAGAAATTGACATTTACCAACAAATACGTAATTCTTCCAGTCCTGCCTGGTCTGCAGTTGATGGGTTTAGAGGGACACATTCACTCTCCCCACCCCCCATGCCAGGCCTGTGCTCTCAACTTCCCACACTGCTGGGATCCTTCCCTGGTCTCCCCCCACCACTGCCCCCCCCCCCACATCTGGGATACCCTCCCCAAACGGTCTAACTCCCCTGCTGGCAGGATCCCTTCCTGTTCCTTTCATTTCCTGTCTCCACTCTGGGCAAAAGCTCTGCACGGTTCCCACAGCAGAAGTTGAACCCAGGCCCCCTGGGGGAAAACCAGGAATCTCGACCACTAGCCCACGTGGGACTGTTGGTGCATCTGACGAAGTGGGATTCACACACGAAAGCTCCTGCTCCAATACGTCTGTTAGTCTATAAGGGGCCACAGGACTCTTTGCTGCTGTTATTACTACAACTCTCTAAGCCAACCCCTCATGAGCGCAGCAGGGACTAGCGTGACCGGATGTCCCAATTTTGGGGCCTTTTTCTTATATAGGCTCCTGTTACCCCCACTCCCTGTCCAGATTTTTCACATTTGCTGTCTGGTCACCCTAGCAGGGGCTGCACACAGGGCTGCATTAACCCTTCAGGTGCTGAGGTTTCCCTCTCTCCATTCCCAGTGCCTGTGATCAGGAAACAGACATCAGGGCTCCCAGGTGCTGCACAGACCATGACTGAGATCGGACCCCATATTGCGCTAGGTGCTGTACAATCCCTGGCCAACACTGGGACACCCAGAGGGTTCTTCTCAATTTCCCTGATCCTCTGCTGCCCAACTGCTTCTGACTCCATCTGGATCACCCCCCCCCCCGCAAAAACCCACCTTGTCAAACAGTCCTTCTTTCCCTGCCCCCTAATTCTGCTTTCACACCCTGGGCCCATCTCCTCTCTTTGTGCCTCCCGCCCCCTCCGGGTGAGCAGAGAGGGAGGAAACTTCAGCCCCAACAAGCGCTGCAGCCCGCCCAGGGGGGTGTTTGCAGATACAGGAAGGGAGCAGCTGGGAGCGGTGGGTGCTGGGAAGTAGGAAGCAGGAGAACAAATCCCAGAGACCCAACATGGGGCAGCTCCTGGGGGCGGGGCAGCTCCTGGGGGCGGGGATCTGGCACAGCCCAGGGGCGGGGCAGCTCCTGGGGGCGGGGCTCTGGCACAGCCGGGGGGCGGGGCAGCTCCTGGGGGGGGCTCTGGCACAGGCCAGGGGCAGGGCAGCTCCTGGGGCGGGGCTCTGGCACAGCCCAGGGCGGGGCAGCTCCTGGGGCGGGGCTGTGGCACCGCCTGGGGGCGGGGCAGCTCCTGGGGGCGGGCTCTGGCACAGGCCAGGGGCAGGGCAGCTCCTGGGGGCGGGGCTCTGGCACAGGCCAGGGGCGGGGCAGCTCCTGGGGGCAGGGCTCTGGGCGTAGCTGCGAGCAGCTGTTTGCTGGGCAGGCTCTGCGCCGCTACTCCCCCCCCCGCTCCTGGGGGGCTGAATGAGCCCCCCCAAACAGCCCCAGGGGTTGGTGGGGTAGGGCGGGGCCAGCAGCAGCAGAGCCCCCCCGCTCCCCTGGGGCAGCCCCGCCCGCTCGGGCTGGGGGCTCTGCCAGGGCCCCCGCGTGAATCGCTGCTCCCTGCCCGCCAGGCTCGGCTCCGGCCACAGCAGCGGCGGGTGCCCCGGGGAGCCCAGCTGGGCTGGGGCTGGGGTAGGTTGGGGGGAGGAGAAGCTCCGGACTGGGCTGGAGCCACGCTGGGGGGCGGGAGGAGAAGCCCTGGGCCCTGCAGGAGCTGCATTGGGGGGGGATGGAGGGGGTGAGGAGCCACCCTGGGGCAGGGAGGAGAAGCCCGGACCCTGGCAGAAGATGTGGGGCTGAAGTCCCCGGCTCGGGAGCCCCAGCCACCTTAGTGGCAGAAGTTGCAGGGCTGAAGCCCTGACCCCCCTCTGTGTGGACCTGGCCTGAGCCCCTCTCGCTCCCATTCCCCCTGTGGAGCTGGCTCCCACTCTCTGGCTGTGGAGAAATTTAGCCCAAATCTCCCCATGTTGGTATCTCCATTTCCCCCCATCACCCAGCCATGGATGGATTTAGCCCAGGAGGCAGGGTCAGTGTTGGCCCCATTGGGCAGGTGGGATCTAGGGCACAACAAGGTCAAGTGAGTTTCCCAAGGCTAAGCAGGGAGTCTGTGGCAGAGCAGAGACTCAAACCCAGAACACCTGAGCCTGAGTCCTGTGCCTTAACCACTAGGCAACCTTCCCCCCGAAGGAGAGGGAACCTCCTCCGCCACTTTGTGTGTGGGTGGGAGCAGCCACTAGACAGAGCTGTCAGGAGGTGGGGAGGGGGGTTGGATAGTTGGGGATGATTAGCTGGTGGGAGGGTCTCTGGAGGGGCGGTCAGGGGACAAGGAGCAGGGGGGTTGGATGGGTTGAGGGTTTGGGGGTGCCTGGGGGGGGTGGAGCGGGGTCGGGGCAGGCAGGGAGCAGAGGGAGTTGGATGGGTCGGGAGTTCTGGGGGTCCTGTCAGGGGGCAGGGAGCGGTTGGATGGGGCGTGGGAGTCCTGGGAGTCTGTCTGGGGTGGGGTGTGGATAAGGGACAGGGGACGGGTAGGGTCCTAGGAGGCAGTTACAGTGGGGGTCTCAGGAGGGGGCAGTCAGAGGACAAGGAGCAGGGGAGGTTGGGGGTCCTGAGGGGGGCAGCCAGGGGGCAGGAAGTGGGAGGCAGTGGATGGGGTGGGGCTAGGGCGGGGCTCCCTGGGTGCACACCCTAATGAAATGTGCTGCACACGCCTATGGTCACGGGGGTGAGCCACTCGCATCCTTTTCCTGTTTGTGCCGTTTCTTTCCGTCTCAAAATCTGAGAACAATTCTCTCTAGTTCTTCCCCTTCTCTCTCCCCTCCCCACATGTGGCTAGAAAATCCAAGGAGATTCCCTTGTTTTCCCTAAAATTATTGACTCTCTAGTTTCTTATTTTCCCTATTTTCTCTGTAATTCTTAAATTCTCCTCAGCTTTGGGATGTGAACCCAGCCCGTTTATCTGCAGCAATTTGTCCTTGGGTGGGTGGGAATTTGCTGTCCTGTGTCACTTCCCCAACGTGGGTGGGGGTTAGTAGGTGCTGGCTGGGGGAGCCCGCAGACACGGCTGCCTCTGGGGGAGAGATGGGGGGGGGCGATCTCTGCCAGCGACAGGACATGGCCGCACAGGAGGGGAAGGGAGGAGCCAGTGTCCCTATAGAGCCTGCCCCCAGCCCCTTTGGTTCTGCTCCTTTCCAGCATTTTGTTCAGAGACTTTATTACTGGGGAGGCTGAAAAATCTCCCTGTGGGCTTAGCCTGGCAGGAGGGACCAGGTCTCCCCGGCAATAAAGAGATGGAGCATGTTCCCAGCATGGCAGAACCTAGGCTGTGTCTCTGCAGGGAAAGATCCTGGGGGAATCATGATGTGACATGAACTAAAGCCTGTTCTGAAACCTCCACAACTGTCCTTCTCGCCCTGCCAGGCTGCAGGATGTCGTCCATGTTTCGCTCCAGCTCATCCCATCCTCCCATGGGACAGGGAAGGGAAACGGCTGCAGAGGAGCCAGCTCAGGTAGGGGTTATCAGGGGTTTGCTGGTGGGTTCCTGCTGGAGGGGAGGGACAGCAAACGCACCGGAGGAGGGAGGCTTGGGCAGTCTGGTTTGGAGGTTGGAGTTTGCCAAAAAATTCCCAGGAGGGAGAATGGGAGGAGGCCAGGGTGTAGCAAACCTGTTGGGACTTGTTCAATATGCGGCTTCCATTCTAGGAACAGACCCACGGGGTTGGAAGGTGCAAATGCTCTAATTTGTGGGACAGGAAACAACCCCCCTCGGTGGGGCTAGGAAAACGGACCAGACTCCCAGGGCTGGAGCCCGACCTGATTAACCAGCAGCTGCTGTGAGATGTGAGGGGGCACCCACCAGGGAGGCTTGGGGGGGTTCTTAACCTTTTTCTTTCTAAGGCCCCCAACGTGCTATAAAAACTCCACGGCCCTGCATGTGCCTGGTTCTCTGCATATAAAAGCCAGGGCTGGCGTTAGGGGGCGGCAGCCAGGGCAGTTGCCTGGGGCCCCATGTGACAGGCCCCCCCGCAAAGCTAATTGCTCAAGCTTTGGCTTCAGCCCCTGGTGGCAGGGCTCATGGCCCCAGGCTTCAGCCCCAGGCCGGGAGGTTTGGGCTTTCTGCCCTGGGCCCAAGCGAGTCTGACACGGGCCCTGCTTGGAGGCCCCCCTGAAACCTGCTCGCAGCCCCCCAGAGGCCCAGGGACCCCTAGCTGAGAACCACGGCCTTAGGGGATGTGCCCCTCCCCCATACCCAGCTCCAGGGCTGGCCTTAGAGAAAATGGCGCCCTGGGTGAACTCCCATCCCCCCTGGCCCTCACGGGCTCCCCACCATCACGTCCAGACCCTGGTGCCTCCCTCTAGGGCTTAGTTTGTATTGAAAGAGGCGCCAGAGCTCAGCCCTGGCACAAATTCAGCACTGGCAGGGCGGCCTCCCAGCAGCGGCTGCTGGCTGAGCGCCCAGCTCTGAAGGCCATGCCACCGCCAGCAGCAGCGCAGAAGTGAGGGTGGCCTGGTGTGTGGAGTATTGTGCAGCCTTTTATTTTATGTAAAGTGCAGTTTGTAATGTGGCATTTCACCCCCGCAGGGTCGGCTCTGGTGGCGACAGTTTCAAGCTTAACAGAGTAAAAGTCGCCTCTGCTACTTGCTTCAAACGTACAGTCTCTAGGAACACACAAAGACCAAGGGTAGTGACCACACAGACATTCACAAGCACAAGGTCTAGTCGGTTTTACAAGTTTTATTAAAGTTACAGTTAAGGTTATGACGCCCCAAGTGCACAGAAATTCTATAAAGACCTGTGCAAAAGTTACAACTCTAGTTCCACTCACATCCTGAACAATAGTATTAGGGGCTGATGTGTGTCTCATGGATTGATCATCAGTAGAGGGATGGTTCCTGCTGGAGTTTCCCATAGGGAGCTCAATTTTCCTGCTCTGGGCACCCCCTTTTTATAACATGATTCTGATTATACCTCATTAGCATTGAGGCGCAATCTGTATCCTGTGGTTAAGGCCATTTGGAAACAGAGGTGCCTTTCCAGAATTTTTGTATTTAAAATTAATCTTCTGGCTAATTGTTCACCCTGTTACCCCTTGGTACCTCTTTTCCCATAATCTTAGGGCATTGGGTTATTCCTTGGCCATTTACTTCTGTCAGCATTTCTTAGCTCCAAGGCCTAAAATAGCGAAGCTAAAATCTTGCAGGTCTCAGCCTACAGGCCTTGCGTTTCAACCCATTTACGTAGATACCTAATACATGATTATTCTCGCTACAGACCGATCTATCGATTCTCTATTTAGCATACAGTGATTCTATATGACATAACGTGTTAGTTATTTATAACACCACACAATAAATGAACAGTAAACTAAAATCACTGGCTGCCGTTCCCACCCTTACTCCTACACTGCTGCTGTGGCCTGTGGTGCCCGGCGCTCTGCCTGCAGCTCAAGACGGGCTTTGCGCTCTCACACGGGGGCAGCATCTTGCCAGAGCCCCAGATACCCTGCAGCCCTGTGGCCGCTCCTGGCTCACCAGGGGCCATTTCAGATTTTGGGGAGGGGGCAACTTTAACTGTGATTCCAGGGGCTACTGATGCCCTGAAATCTGTAGGGTTTTTTTTGCAGAAAATAACTTAGAAATTCACTGACGAGCACTGTAACTAATTGTTATATAAAGAAAGATAAATCTATACTGACTCCAATTACAGCCACGTATTCAATTTAGAATAATCAGGAGATAATACAGCAAGATATTCCCTATCCCAAGCCGTGAGGTATCCGTTCTGGAGCTCTGACGCAGGTATCAGAAACACAAGTTTGATACTTTGCACCGTATCTTTAGTAGAGAGAAATAAAAATAGAGAAAGGAAGCAGATTTTACTTAACAGACACACTCTGTGTTACTGCCCTTATCTCCTCTATTTTAGTCAATTGTTTTTAACTCCACTGACAACGTATTTACTTACTTTTACATACGTGATTAAGGTTTTTTCTCTTTAAGAACAGGAATTTATTTTTGTAGTTATTTTGGCATTTATGTTTACTGATCACAATCATGTATGTGACTCACTAACATTTGACTCCATCATTGCTATCAGTATCATACTTGGAGCTGCATTTATTTTCATAGAAATTTTAAGTTACTTTCCAGATATAACTGTACCATGAAGTTTGGGGGAGACAGGGTCCTGCACCTCCCCCACTTCCTGCCATTCACCGTGACTCTCAGCCAGCCAGTAAAACAGAAGGTTTATTAGATGACAGGAACACAGTCCCAAACAGAGCTTGTAGGTACAGACAACAGGACCCCTTGGTCAGGTCCATCTTGGGGGGTAGGGAGCCAGACCCGGTTCTGGTCTTCCTCCATTTCCCCAGCCAGCTGCAAACTGAACCCCCCCCCCCTCCAGCCATCTCCTCCAGGCACCCCCCCCGGCTCCGCCGCCAGCCTTTGTCCAGTTTCCCGGGCAGAAGATGTCACCTGGGCCCATCTCCCCCCTGGGCTCAGGTTACATGCTCAGCTATCCTCCCTCAAGTGAAGTCACACCCTGATATCCCATCCCCAATGCTGACAGTCCCAGTAAAACTCCCCCGCAACATCCCCAGGTCAATCCTCCCCACTCCCTGCTTCGTCACAGACTAAAAATACAATCTGAAGATAAGTGATCTTCATCTGCACAGTGTCTGAAGTTTTGAGTTTAGCTAATTTTTTTCAAACAAGCCCTGCTCAGGTAAGTACAAGCAAAATGTACAGTCTGTTATTTCCTAGTACCATTTAAATAACGAATGACAAAGCACAATACGGCAATAACAGTAATAATGAGAATTACTCCAGCCAGGCCAGGTGAGGCGTTTTAGAACTCGTTACTCAGAGAACTGAATTTAAGCATAAGACAGAAATAAAATGATGAAATGCACAGACCCATTAAGAAGCTAAAATACCAGCACTGTCATCCTGACCGAATGTGAAAGAATAAAATTACAGAGACTACATGTACTTTGCGCATTTTGACAGGAAGTAAAAGGAAGTAACAACAGTAACTGACGTGTCTGTGGTGGGATGAATGTGTGTGTGTGTGGGGGGGGGGGCTGGCGCGACCCAGCCTGCTGTCATTCCCAGCCCATTGGCACTCACTAGTCCGAGGGCTCGTTCACATGGCAGCAGGGGCCAGCAGCCCCCACTCCTGACCCAGAGGCAGCAGCACAGAATCTTGTCCCCCCACCTCAGCTCAGCAGAGACTGGGCACAGAGGCAGGAGGGTGGGGCCACTCTGACATCAGCAAACCCCCCCCCCGCACAGCACAGGAGGCTCCTGGGAGCAGCTTGGCCAGGGGCAGCTCCAAGTCGGGGGAGGGGGCAGGGCTGCAGGAAGAGCTGCAGGGGCAGACAGCTGAAGAGAAGTGGGGGGAGGAGAGACAGGACACCCCTGCTGGAGGAACCCCCTCAGCAAGGCCCCCCTGGACCGTCATGTCATCTGCCCCCCACTAAGTCTGCTAGTGGCGGGGGGATGGATCTGCTGGAAGAGACAAGGGGCTCTCACTTCGTCCCCTCCCCCTGGTGTTTCCTGGATGCTCTGAGCGGGGTGGGATGGGACTCTGTTGACTGTCATCCACCAGAGCTTCCATTTGATTGAAAGTGTGAGTGGGGCAGCAGGTGCTGAGTGTAGGACTCTTGCTCTTTCAGGGGCCGGTGACCTTCGAGGAGGTGGCTGTGTATTTCACCAGGGAGGAATGGGCTCTGCTGGACCCCACTCAGAGAGCCCTCTACAGGGATGTCATGCAGGAGAACTGTGAGACAGTGACCTCGCTGGGTAAGCAGTCCTGTCCACTGGGTTATTAGAAGCTGTGGGGTCTCTGAAGAACCTGAGTAGTAATAACTTGATACCTTTACTTGTCATACAAGTTTTGAGAAGTTTCCTTGCCCCCATTTTTTTGTCTTATCTCCCACCCACTAGAATAATTTTTGGATATTTGCCTTTTTGGTGCCATCAGTCATTTTAAAATTGCATTTAATGTATCCTTATTGGCTACATTCATAACTACATTAATAACTGTAGCTTTCATGCCTTTCCCTCATTTGAAGATGAAAATATGCTGCCTGTAGAATTCTAAATTGAGTAAATAGGTGTGTGACTCATGCCTGGCTTGTGTGACAGTCAGATGAGCTCCTCTTTTGATAGGAGAGTGTATAAAGCTGCCATTCAGGACCCCACGGGTGAATGGAGAATGTAGCTGTGGGAGGGGAGGAGAAGGGGGGAGTAGATAATTCTGGGGTGCCAGGACATGGGGAGGGTTAGAGCTAAGAAGCAGCAGGGTTAGAGCTAAGAAGCAGCAGGGAGAGAGGAGGTTGTGAGAGACGAGGAGGGAACACAAGAAGCTCCCAAGGTGCCGGGAGGTGGTGCTGGCTGAGAGTAATGGGATGAAGGGGAGGGGAGTGTGCAGGAAGGGCACCCAGGAAGTGGGCTGGGTGGGTCAGTGGGAGGGAGGAGAGGTTTGGGGATATAGAGCTGTGGGGGATCCCAGACCTTTAACCCTGAATCCCTACCCAAGCCTTGTTGCTTTAGAGCTCACGCTCCAGTTTTATTTCTGTTCAGTTTCACTTATATACATTTTTTCCCCAAATATTATTATTTTAACTCTTGACCTCCCTCTCCCGCTCATTACCCACGTCCCCATGTAACCTCCCCATCTTTGTGCACAGAGACCCCGGCCACCGATCCTGAGTCCTTGCTGCATCCTCCCTCCTGTAGCAAGGCCCCTACCCTGACACAAATGGGCGCTTCGTTGATGATGTCACAGGGTGGGAGTGTAGCCTGTGCAATTTTTACACCTATAAGTTTGCGTATTGGGGCACAACTCGCCCTTGTACATGGCTACTCACAGTTAATTGAGAAGATGAAATTTGGTGAAACACAGATTGATTGAATGGAGACAGTTATAATTGAAATCATAGGCAAGGATCAATCCACATAACGTACCCGTCACCGAATTGCTGCCAAATCCACGGGACTGGCAGACCTCCCGCAGGCAAGCCGCCGAAGGCTGCCTGATGCCGCCCTCACAGGGACCGCCAGGGCGGCCCCCACGGCTTGGCCATCCCGGGCACGTGCTTGGATAGGGACCCACATGCCTCTCCTTTTTCACCAGGGTGTGAGGATTGCAGCTTGTCCTCCACTGTGTTCACTGGACTAACGTCCAGTTCCTGTGCATTGCTTTCTCTCCAGGGGCTGTGAGCAGTGTGTGTGTGTGTGAGAGAGGTGGGAATTTTGGTGATACTTGTATGATGCCAATACGCACCTCAGTTTCCCTCTGTGATTGGTATTGCTATGATTAGAACGAGCAGGAGACATGGGGTGTTTTGTCATGTAGCTGTCATGGAGTGATATGAATGGGTCATTAAGGACAGGCTGGGACCAACCTACATCAGTGAATACCCGACGGAGACAAGGGAATGATTGTCACCTGTCCATGGGAGGATCTCCACTTGGCTGAGTGAAGCACACATGGACTCGTTATGTTTTTGGGAACAGGAAGAACTGGGCTCGCAGGCGCAGGGAGCTCTACTGGAGCAAAGACAAATGGACAGGTGCAGTTAAAGGAAACCAAAGCGTTTTGTACAGTAGCCTGGCTCAAGGGCATTGGCCAATATGGACTATATTGTCATCTTCGCTTCCTTGTGCTAATCTAAGGACTTTCCAGTGCTGTGTTTCAGTTGACTAATAAACCCTGCTACGTTTTAACAGTCTGCCCAGTGCCCCAGCAAAAACTTGCTCTGTGCATTGACTGAGGAACCGTCACTGAACAGGAGTGTCGTTCAACTGGGCCTGCTGGCAGAGCTCACAGGTTGAAGTAGGAGTGTTGAAGCCAGAGGCTCATTCTCAGGTGCTGAAGCTAAGTGGCCTCTCCTTGTGGAAGAGTGGGAGCCCTTGGGGGTCTAGTGCACTCAAGGGGCACCTCCCAAGGACTGTTTAAAAGCCAGGGCATTGCAGAGATCCTATGGATCCATGACAGTGCCAGAGGTTCAGCAATTTAACCAATTTTAGCTCTCATCTCTATCTTTTTCCTTTTCTGAATAAACCTTTAGATTTTAGATTCTAAAGGATTGGCAACAGCGTGATTTGTGGGTGAGATCTGATGTGTATATTGACCTCAGTCTGGGACTTGATTCTTTGGGATCGAAAGAACCTTTTTCTTTTATCGGGGTGTTGGTTTTCATAACCATTCATCCCCAGGACGAGTGCACTGCTGGTGATACTGGAAGACTGGAGTGTCTGAGGGAATTGCTTGTGTGACTTCTGGTTAGCCAGTGGGGTGAAACCAAAGTCCTCTTTGGCTGGCTGGTTTGGTTTGCCTTACAGGTGGAAAAAACCCCCAGCCTAGGGCTATAACTGCCCTGTTTAAGCAATTGGTCCTGAACTGGCACTCTCAGTTGGGTCCCGCCAGGACCGTATCGTCACACCCAACAAGCTACACTGAGGCACAAACTACCTGAGCCTTCCATCCACTAGGGCTGTACATGGCGTTGGCTGCTCAAGTTAGTGATCTTGGTGTAAAAAAGGAAATTTTTAGTTGTAGAGCAGATGCGCCCAGGTGCAGGGGTTGGCATTAGCTTCCCCCTTGACCTGACCTAAACACCATCACTGTTCCTAGTCTAAACAAACCCTGAGCATCAGAGTTATACTGTTCCCCCATTTCACAGCAATTGTTAGTCATCGTGTGCCCCTATTAGGAACAAATTGTTTCATTCCCAGTTGTTCTGATGTTGCTTCAGGTTGTGCTGCAGAGCACATTTTTACTACCATTTTCCTCACTTAAAATATATTGAACTATAACAAAGAGCAGGAACAGGGCAGGGATAGGGGAAAATGTCATTTCTCCTCTATAACAGGAGAAGAACATAGGGAATCCCTCTGATTTATCCTGATTCCTCATCACCATCCCAATCCCTGTTTTGTTCAGTTTTTTAAGTCAATATTTTTTCTAAAGGGCTGGGAAGAGGATTCACTTGTAATTAAACAAAGTGCCCATGCATTTGGCTACCAAAGCCGTTGTGGCCCAGGCCCTGCAGGAGGTCACTCCTGAAGATATTGCCTTCCTAATAGCTGCATTTTGCCTATTTGGGTAATGCAATCCCTATCTAGGTAGAGATGGGAAAAATGGAAGTGACATTTCTGTTCAGCTCACCCCTGGGAGATGCTGCAAATGTGTAGAAAATGAAATCCTTGTTGAATGTGCTATAGCTGCAGAAAGATACCTATTTTTAATAGAGACCTGACATTTGTTGTCTTACAGGGATTCTAAGTCACACCTGAATTTAGTCCCTAATTTAAATCTGTGCCACCAGATTAAAGAAATAAAAGGGTATAGTTGGGGGAGTTGTACCTCACTATCACTACTGATATGTTGTGCGGTTGGTGAAGAATTCTACGCCAGAGAAGTGTAAAATTACTCCAAGTAAGGTCAAAGATTTGACAAGAACTCAGGTAGAAATTGCAGATACTGCTGGTTGATTTTCACCCCTGAGATGGAAGCTATGGTGACCTGTGGCCCAGGTAAACTATTTTTAGAACGCTGCTCCCTAGTTAAGTGGCATTGATCACACTCCTGAAGGACGCCATGATTAAATTGGGCACAACTGTCTTTTACCATTTGGATCCAAAGTGCAGAGAGAAACAGCTGATTCCTTCAGAGCCATTCCATGCCTACGGGTCCCAATCTGGCTGCCTTGTTGGACAAGAAGCACTTCCATGCTCGGCAAACAATGGTAGCCAATGAGGGAATGTATCAGATTCGAAGTTCAGACTGCAGGATACTTGAATGCTGAGTCCAGAGTCTGTGGTTTAGTCCAGGCCTGCACAACTTGTAAAGCGGCGAGGGCAATATTACAGCAAAGAAAACAGCTGAGGGCCAAAACCCACCCTGGCTGCACCGAACACCCCCCTGAAACACAGCCCCCTGAAACACAACCCCCCCAGTGTCACCCAGCTCCCCTGAAACAATCCCCCCACAAGTGCTGCCCGCCCCGTGGAAACAAACCCTCCTTCCCCAGCACCGCCCTGCCAAAACAGCGGTAATGAACCTTGCTAATATGTTATAGGGGGCCCCTAAGGTAGTATAATTAAGGTAAAAGAAAAATGTCTTTTTGCTAGAAGTAGAATAAGATCTTCCTCCCACTTGGTAATCAGTTGCCCTGTGGAGTGAATGAGGTGGGACTGAGGAAGGCAGCACCTCCAGACAGCTGCAACCCTTGGAGAGGGGCTGGGAGCCCAACCAGATCAGTAGAACAGGTCAGCCACTGACTCACCATTCACCTCCTCAGCCCCCCCACCCCCCGCTCACCTCCTCAACCCCCCTCCCCTGCTGCAGGCTCACACACCCCCTGCCACTGCCTGCCTGCTCGCCTTCTCAGCCCCCGCCACTGCCCCCCAACTCACCTCCTCAGCCTCCCACCCCTCTGGCCAGTGATGAGCTCCCAAAATCTTAACAACTGGTTTCCTCCTCACCCCCTATGGGGGTTGTGGCCCTCTCTTACCCCATCCAACCCCTGTGTTCTTTGATACCTCCCTGGGGCCACTACCCCATCCACCCCCCTTCCTTGTCCCCTGACTGCCCCCTGCCGCCCCATCCAACCCCTCCTCTCATTCCCGATGTCCCCCCTGGGACCCTTGCCCCATCCAACCACCCCTTCTCCCTGTCCCCTGACGGCCCCTGGAACCCCTGCCCCTGACGGTTCGCGCGGGAAGCCAGGGAGGGCTGAAAAGCAAATGGCGGCTTCGTGCTCAGGCCCAGGGAGGCAGAGGGGAGGTAGGTGAGCTGGGGTGGGGAGTTCCCCAGTGCCCCCCCGGGTTACCTGCTGTGGTGCGGGCAGCCCCCCTGCCCCAGCTCACCTCGTCTCCGTCTCTACCTTGCTGGGCCTGAGTGCGAAGCCGCCACACGGCTTCTCTTCCCTCCAAGGCTTCCTGCGTGAACAGCTGATTAGCAGGGGGAGGGGGGAAAGCGAGGCGGGGCATTCAGGGGAGGAGGTGGAGTGGAGGTGAGCTGGGGCCAGCCGCCAGCTCACCTGCCTGCCCCCCCGCCACTGCCTGCCTGCTCACTTCCTCAGGCCCCCTCCCTGACCTGCTATTGTGTCCTACAGGAGGCCTGTGATATGCAGGGGGTCAGATTAGATGCTCTAATGGTCTCTTCTGGGCATAAAGTCGACTAATTTCTGAAAAACTGAGTGTAGCACTGGGAGCAGCGTCTGATGTTTCCCTGTCTAGCCGGCTTGCTGCCTAGAACGAACGCTCCTTGAGTGGGGTGATCCCCAGGGAGTAGCTCAAACCTCCAAAGTGCCTGGCCAGGGGCAGGACATTGGCACAGCAAGGAGGGTGTGGCAGTGACATCACAAAGGCCTTTGGCAGGACCTCAGCCTATTGGTCCAAGGTGGTGGGGAGGTGGTGACCTCACAGAGAGATGCTGACATCAGCCAGGCAGGACAGGGGCGAGGGGCCAGGGAAACCTCAGAGACCCCTGTGGCTTTGCTGCAGCAAGTCTCCTTCTCCAGGTCTCTCTTTGAGGACTGAGGGAGTATTCGGGTTCACGGACGTGAGCGCCAGGAGGAACCTCTTTCGAGTTTTCTCCTTCCCTTTCAGTGATTTTACTGGAAAACAGCCGTCCCTGTTTAGAAGGTAAGAGCCTCCTGGAGGTTTGAAACCTGTTCAGTCTGATCCATCTGGTGAGAGTTGAATTCTAGGCATGGAAAACACGAGCTTAAGGAGGCTGAATTTTTTTGCACACCTGGGATTTTGTCCCTTAGAATCACTGGGGACATTGGGATTTGTCCTTTTTGTTTCACCTTTTCCTCCGTCCCTCCCTCCGTCTCTTGCTTCTTTTGTCCTTTCTCCTGTTCCCTCCCAACACCAGGAGGGATGTGTGTGTGTGTTGCGGGGGAGTGCTCAGTAGCTCCCACTGTGGGAGGTCCACCCAAAAATGTGGGGCTGAACTGGTGCTCGCGCAGTGATCCCCACCAGTGACCTGGGCCATCCTTTGGGCTCTCTGGTGAGAACCCTCAGCCTCCCGTCCTCAGTCTCTACCCTGATTGGCTGAGCAGGGGGTTATTGACAGGGAGGAGACTCAGATCCTTGTTCTCTTTTAAGACCAAGTAAATAAGTCAGAACCAGTTACATGTTTGATAGGGCCAGGTAGGCAGGCAGAGCTTCAGAGTCTCAATGCGTGGATGAGACGATGGTGTAGAGAGGAGGGGTTCACATTCATTAGGAACTGGGGAAACTTCTGGGATGGGATGAGCCTATACAGGAGAGATGGGCTCCACCTAAACCAAAGTGGAACCAGACTGCTGGCACTAAACATTAAAAAGGTTGTAGAGCAGTTTTTAAACTAGGAGATGGGGGAAAGCCGACTGCTGCAGAGGAGCGTGTGGATCGGACACAGACTTCTCTTAGGAGAGAGTCTGATGATAGAGAATCTCCAGGTTATAGTCAGGAGCAGAGGAATGAGAAGTATAATGTAAGGGCCGGATCAGATGATAAACAGTCACATAAAAAAGAATCTGGCACATCAGAAAAAGGCAGGCTAAAAAACAGGGACAAGTTTTTAAAGTGCTTGTACACAAATGCCAGAAGTCTAAATAATAAGATGGGTGAACTAGAGTGCCTTGTGATAAAGGAGGATAGAGATATAATAGGCATCACAGAAACCTGGTGGACTGAGAGCAATCAATGGGACACAATCATTCCGGGGTACAAAATATATCGGAAGGACAGGACAGGCTGTGCAGGGGGAGGAGTGGCACTATATGTTAAAGAAAGTGTAGATTCAAATGAAGTAAAAATCTTAAGCGAATCCACAGGTTCCATAGAGTCTCTATGGATAGAAATTTCATGCTCTAGTAAAAATATAACAGTAGGGATCTATTATCGACCACCTGACCAGGACAGTAATAGTGATGATGAAATGCTAAGGGAAATTAGAGAGGCTATCAAAATTAAGAACCCAATAATAGTGGGGGATTTCAATTATCTCCATATTGACAGGGAACACTTCACTTCAGGATGAAATGCAGAGATAAAATTTCTCGATACTTTAAATGACTGCTTCATGGAGCAGCTGGTACGGGAACGCACAAGGGGAGAGGCGACTCTAGATTTAATCCTGAGTGGAGCGCAGGAGCTGGTCCAAGAGGTAACTATAGCAGGACCGCTTGGAAATAGTGACCATAATACAATAGCATTCAACATCCCTGTGGTGGGAAGAACATCTCAACTGCCCAACACTGTGGCCTTTAATTTCAAAGGGGAACTATACAAAAATGAGGGGTTAGTTAGACAAAAGTTACAAGGTACAGTGACTAAAGTGAAATCCCTGCAAGTTGCGTGGGCCCTTTTAAAGACACCATAATAGAGGCCCAACTTCAATGTATACCCCAAATTAAGAAAAACAGTAAAAGAACTAAAAAGAGCCACCGTGGCTTAACAACCATGTAAAAGAAGCAGTGAGAGATAAAAGACTTCCTTTAAAAGTGGAAGTCAAATCCTAGTGAGGCAAATAGAAAGGAGCACAAACACTGCCAACTTAAGTGCAAGAGTGTAATAAGAAAAGCCAAAGAGGAGTTTGAAGAACGGCTAGCCAAAAACTCCAAAGGTAATAACAAAATGTTTTTTAAGTACATCAGAAGCAGGAAGCCTGCTAAACAACCAGTGGGGCCCCTTGACGATGAAAATACAAAAGGAGTGCTTAAAGATGATAAAGTCATTGCGGAGAAACTAAATGGATTCTTTGCTTCAGTCTTCACGGCTGAGGATGTTAGGGAGATTCCCACACCTGAGCTGGCTTTTGTAGGTGACAAATCTGAGGAACTGTCACAGATTGAAGTGTCACTAGAGGAGGTTTTGGAATTAATTGATAAACTCAACATTAACAAGTCACTGGGACCAGATGGCATTCACCCAAGAGTTCTGAAAGAACTCAAATATGAAGTTGCGGAACTATTAACTAAGGTTTGTAACCTGTCCTTTAAATCGGCTTTGGTACCCAATGACTGGAAGTTAGCTAATGTAACGCCAATATTTAAAAAGGGCTCTAAGGGTGATCCCAGCAATTACAGACCGGTAAGTCTAACGTCGGTACTGGGCAAATTAGTTGAAACAATAGTAAAGAATAAAATTGTCAGACACAGAGAAAAACATAAACTCTTGAGCAATAGTCAACATGGTTTCTGTAAAGGGAAATCGTGTCTTACTAATCTATTAGAGTTCTTTGAAGGGTCAACAAACATGTGGACAAGGGGATCCAGTGGACATAGTGTACTTAGATTTCCAGAAAGCCTTTGACAAGGTCCTCACCAAGGCTCTTACGTAAATTAAGCTGTCATGGGATAAAAGGAAAGGTCCTTTCATGGATTGAGAACTGGTTAAAGGACAGGGAACAAAGGGTAGGAATTAATGGTAAATTCTCAGAATGGAGAGGGGTAACTAGTGGTGTTCCCCAAGGGTCAGTCCTGGGACCAATTTCTATTCAATTTATTCATAAATGATCTGGAGAAAGGGGTAAACAGTGAGGTGGCAAAGTTTGCAGATGATACTAAACTACTCAAGATAGTTAAGACCAAAGCAGATTGTGAAGAACTTCAAAAAGATCTCACAAAACTAAGTGATTGGGCAACAAAATGGCAAATGAAATTTAATGTGGATAAATGTAAAGTAATGTACATTGGAAAAAATAACCCCAACTATACATACAACATGATGGGGGCTAATTTAGCTACAACGAGTCAGGAAAAAGATCTTGGAGTTATCGTGGATAGTTCTCTAAAGATGTCCACGCAGTGTGCAGAGGCGGTCAAAAAAGCAAGCAGGATGTTAGGAATCATTAAAAAGGGGATAGAGAATAAGACTGAGAATATATTATTGCCCTTATATAAATCCATGGTACGCCCACATCTCGAATACTGTGTACAGATGTGGTCTCCTCACCTCAAAAAGATATTCTAGCACTAGAAAAGGTTCAGAAAGAGCAACTAAAATGATTAGGGATTTAGAGAGGGTCCCATATGAGGAAAGATTAAAGAGGCTAGGACTCTTCTGTCTGGAAAAGAGAAGACTAAGGGGGGACATGATAGAGGTATATAAAATCATGAGTGATGTTGAGAAAGTGGATAAGGAAAGTTATTTACTTATTCCCATAATACAAGAACTAGGGGTCACCAAATGAAATTAATAGGCAGCAGGTTTAAAACAAATAAAAGGAAGTTCTTCTTCACGCAGCGCACAGTCAACTTGTGGAACTCCTTACCTGAGGAGGTTGTGAAGGCTAGGACTATAACAATGTTTAAAAGGGGACTGGATAAATTCATGGTGGCTAAGTCCATAAATGGCTATTAGCCAGGATGGGTAAGAATGGTGTCCCTAGCCTCTGTTCGTCAGAGGATGGAGATGGATGGCAGGAGAGAGATCACTTGATCATTGCCTGTTAGGTTCACTCCCTCAGGGGCACCTGGCATTGGCCACTGTCGGTAGACAGATACTGGGCTAGATGGACCTTTGGTCTGACCCAGTACGGCCTTTCTTATGTTCTTATAAATTTTGCTGCTTCTCTACATTAATGGTCTCTGAGCAGTTCATGATTCTCTCTAACATTGCAGTTTGTTGTGTATTTGTTTGTCATGGTTTTTGGTTCCTATGGCAACTGAGTTAGATTATTAGGGGATAGCTCAGCCAGCTTCAGCCGGCTGAGTGAGTTCTCTGGGTCTGTAAATAAAATGGTAGTTTGTTAGCTGTCTGCTGTCTGGCCTCAAGTGATTTCTTCCTAAACCGGCTGCCCCCAAGGATATAACAAGTGGCGACGATGGATGGGATCCTGGTGCTACTCCAGTAACAGAAGAAAGTAGAAGTCAAGGTACAAAACAAACAAATAAAAATACTGCTTGTTTGCACTGACTGTGAAAGTGAAACTAAAATCATGGCTACTCTGACCAGGCCACTGGAACCTTTTGATGAGAATATAGAGCAGTGGCATGTGTATACTGAGCGTTTTGAGCTTTTTGGTATTGCAAATGACATTACAGAAACAAAGAAGGTGCCAATATTCTTAAGTATTGTAGGGACTAAAACCTACTCCCTGCTACGCAGCTTACTACACCCTGTTAAGCCTGAGACTAAATCTTACAGTGACATTGTGGAAATCCTGGGGTCTCATTTCTCCCCAAAACCACTGGTAATTGCTGAAAGATATAGGTTCCACAAAAGAGACCAAAAGGAAGATGAAACAGTCGTACAATTTGTATCCATTTTAAAAAAGCTAGCAGAACACTGTGAATTTAAAGAGATGTTAAATGATGCCCTGCGTGACAGGTTAGTGTGTGGCCTCTGCAGTGAAGCTATACGGAAGCGCCTACTGACAGAGGCTCAGCTTACATTACAGAAGGCTGTTGATATTGCTGTCTCCATGGAACTGGCTACAAGGGAGGCACAATACATCGGTGCATCCCCTAGGGTGCAAAAAGTGTCACAAGAACTGACCCACAAAACGGTGCAGAGTCAAGAATGTTACCGCTGTGGTAAGCTGGGTCACCAGGCATCAGAATGCTGGTGTAAGGACCTGGTGTGTCGACACTGTGGCAAAAGGGGACACATTGAGTGTGCCTGTAAACAAAAGAAAAAGAGGCCTGTGGTCTGGCTGACAAAAGGAGGAACCTTGCATACCCTAGAGCAGACCCAGGATGATCAAGGTGACACCTCAGCACAAGAGGAAGTGCCATTGCATGTTTTGTCTTTGGCAGTGGGCTCACATGAATACTGGGTAACTCCGTTATTGGATGGCAAACCTATACGCATGGAACTGGACACCGGTGCAGCTGTCTCACTGATCTCTGAGACTGTGTATAAAGAAAAGCTACAGCATCTTCTGCTTAAGGCAACAAAAACTGTTCTGAAGACATATACGGGAGAAGCTGTGCTCATGCTGGGCACTATTGATGTTAAGGTGGAGTTCAATGGACAGGCGGCTAAATTGCCACTGTTTGTGGTGAGAGGTAACTACCCAGCCTTAATGGGTAGGTCTTGGCTTGGGAAGATTCAACTGAACTGGGCAGAAGTGCACCGGATGACTAAAGAAGAAACCAGTCTAACCCCTATACTAAGGAAACATGCTGCTGATTTGGAGATGATTTGGGAAGTATGAAGGGAATCACTGTGACATTGAACATTAAACCTGACAGTCCACCAAAATATCTGAAAGCCCGAACTGTGCCATATGCCATCAGGCCAAAAGTTGAAGCAGACCTGAAGCGCCTGGTCACCAATGGAGTCCTAATACCAGTTACCCATAGCTCATGGGCCACTCCTATCGTTCCAATAGTGAAGAAAGATGGCTCTCTCTGGATTTGCGGTGATTTTAAAGTCACTGTCAACCCAGTGTTGTGTGCAGAGCAATACCCGCTTCCCCGCATCGATGACCTCTTCGCAGGCCTGGCTGGGGGACAAAAGTTCAGTAAGATTGATCTGAGTCAAGCATATTTACAGATGCACGTCGATGAAAAGTCCCAAGAGCTGTTGACTATTGTGACTTATAAGGGGCTTTATCGATACTGCCGCCTACGCTGAATAACATCTGCTCCCGCCCGTTCCAGAGGGCTATGGACCAGATCTTGTGTGGCTTGTCAGGCGTTCAGTGCTATCTGGATGATATCCTGGTCACTGGAAGAAATGAAGAGGATCACTTAAAGAATTTAGAGGCTACCCTACAAAGACTGGAAGAGTATGGCCTACGAGTTCGCAAAGACAAGTGTGAATTCTTCAAGCCCTCTGTTGAATATTTGGGACACATCATTGATTCTGCAGGTCTTCATAAGGCCCCTGCAAAAGTTAAAGCTATTGTGGAGGCTCCCCCACCTCGAAATGTAAGCCAGCTGCGCTCGTTTCTAGGACTACTGAACTACTATGGAAAGTTCATCTCACAGTTAGCCACACTGCTAAAACCACTTCATGAGCTCCTTGGGCAGAACAAGGCCTGGAAGTGGACTGAAGCCTGTGATGTTGCATTTAACAAAGCTAAGGATGTATTGCTAAATTCTGAAGTTCTAACGCACTTTGATCCATCCTTACCCCTACAATTGGACTGCGATGCCTCCCCTTATGGAGTGGGAGCAGTTGTGTCACACATTATGCCTTTGGGAGAAGAGAGACCTATTGCTTTTGCTTCACGCACTCTAAGCAAAGCAGAAACTAACTACGCCCAAATTGAACATGAGGCATTAGGAATTGTTTTTGGAATTCGGAAGTTTCATCAGTACCTGTTTGGGAGAAAGTTTACTCTTCTCACAGACCATCAACCTCTGACATCAATTTTTGGACCCTACACAGGCATTCCCCCATTAGCTGCTAGTCGTATGCAACGTTGGGCATTGTTACTTTCAGCACACACATATGAAATCAAATATCGGAAATCCACTCTGCACGGCAATGCAGATGGCCTCTCAAGGTTGCCTTTGCCGGTCAAACATCAATATAGTGCCCAAAAGGAAATCTTCTTACTTTGAACAGGTAGAGAATACACCCATCACTGCTACTCAGATAAAGAAGGCAACCCGCGTTGACCCAGTATTGTCCCAAGTTATGGACCTGGTGATGCGTGGAAAATCTCGACAAACCTCTCCGGTCTCATCTGACCTTGTTCCCTACATGTCCAGACGGACGGAGTTATCGGTCCAATCTGGTTGTTTGTTGTGGGGGAGACGTGTCATTATTCCACCACCACTGAGATCACAGCTGTTAGAACAGCTACATTCTGGTCACTGTGGAATAGTGCGCATGAAGGAAATTGCACGAAGCTATTTTTGGTGGCCTGGATTGGACAGTGCTATTGAAGAGAAGGCAAAAGCTTGTATGTCATGTCAGGGTGTGAGGAATGCACCCCAGTGGGCACCCCTACACCCATGGGACTGGCCTGAAAACCCATGGCAACGTATTCATGTTGACTTTGCTGGCCCCCTTGAAGGAAGCATGTTCTTGGTGGCAATAGATGCCCATTCTAAATGGCCAGAAGTCTCTATAATGCAGTCCACTACTGCAGAGAGTACTATCCAAAAACTACGAGGACTCTTTAGTCGTTTTGGTCTGCCAGAACAACTTGTGAGCGACAACGGGCCGCAGTTTGTCTCTCAGGAGTTTCAAAATTTTATGAAGGCAAATGGGATACACCACATCACGTCAGCACCATATCATCCATCCACCAACGGATTAGCTGAAAGATTTGTGCAGACAATGAAAAACGCTTTGAAATCAGCAAGGGGACAACACTGCATTCAAAAGCGTCTGGATACCTTCTTACTTTCCTATAGAAACACACCTCATGCTACGACCCAGGCATCTCCGGCCTTTCTAATGATGGGACGACAGCTGCACACTTGCTTTGATCTGCTGAAACCTTCTGAACCCAGACAAACTGTGCAACATCAGCAGCAATATCAAGTCATCAGATGGGCACCCAGAGCAAAAGACCGAACCTTTAGCCCGGGACAGCCAGTTTTGGCTCGGAATTATACTTCCAGAGCTAAATGGGTCCCGGCCACAGTCATCACTCAAACAGGACCTGTTTCCTACACAGTCCGGACTGCAGAGACTCTTACCTGGCGGCGACATGTAGATCAGCTGTTGCCAGGTCATGCCAGTCTTCAGGACCCATCTGCAGTTGAGGGGTCTGACTTCACCCCTCCTGGTGAGACACCGAATCACCTATTCCTGACTGTTCTCCTCCATTACTGCCGGAGGCTGGGACGCCCCTTTGCCCAGCACGAGCTGATACCACCTCCTCACCCGTTCGTGCTGCGGACCCTGAGCCCATGGTACTTTCGGGTGCAACAACACCAGAAGTTTGCCGTAATCCACCTAGAGACAGAAGGCCGCCTCATCGGCTGGATCTTTAGCTAGGGCGAACCCATGGTTATGGGGCAAAATAATCCCCAGGGTTTAGCCGGGAATGGAGGCAGTCTACCCTCCTTCTCTAGTCTAGTGTGTGTTTTATTTAGGGGATGTTCTTATTAGGGGGGGAGGAATATGTTGTGTATTTGGTTGTCATGGTTTTTGGTTCCTATGGTAACTGAGTTAGATTATTAGGGGATAGCTCAGCCAGCTTCAGCCGGCTGGGTGAGTTCTCTGAGTCTGTAAATAAAATGGTGGTTTTGTTAGCTGTCTGCTGTCTGGCCTCAAGTGATTTCTTCCTAAACCGGCTGCCCCCAAGGATATAACAGTATATCTCCAATTATTACCTTTATTTTTATTTATTACCACTCTGTGCTTCACAGTGTGGCGGAACCTAGAGTGTCCATTAGCAGGGAACAATGCTGGGGGGAATCGACATGTGGAAAGGACAGAAACCCTGTCTGAATTCTCTCACATTGCCCTTCTCGCCCTGGCAGGCTACAGAATAACGTCCACGTTTCGCTCCAGATCATCCCCTCCTCCCAGGGGGAAGGAAATGGCTGCAATGGAGCTGGCTCAGGTAAGGGATTCTCAGGGAGCTGGTGGTGGGTTCTGCTTGGAGGGAGAGAATCAGTAAATGTACAGGAGGGTGGGAGCCAGTGATGAGCTGCCAAAATCTTAACAACAGGTTCCCTCCTCCTCACCTCATGAGGGGGTCATGCCCCCCAGGGGTCATGCCCCATCCAACCCCCCATGCTCGTTGACACCCCCCCGGGGACCCATGACCCATCCCTCTCCTTCCCTGTCCCCTGCCACCCCATCAAACTCCTCCTCTCATTCTTGATGCCCCCCTGGAACCCCTGCCCCATCCAACCACCCCTTCTCTCTGTCCCTGACTGCCCCCCAGCACCTCATCCAACCCCTGCTCCTTCCTGACTGCCCCACGGGACCCTTGCCCCCATTCAACCCCCTTGTTCCCTGCCCTCTGACCGCCCTGACCCCTATCCACCCCCCACAACCCACCGAACACCCCCTCCCTGCTCCCTGCCCCCTTACCACACTGCCTGGGGCCAGGACCGGGTCCGCTCTGCCGGGACTGCGACTGGGCCGCAGGACCCGACTCCCCGAGCCGGGCTGGAGCCGTTGGGCCGGGACCGGTGCTGCGGGGCCCGAGCTGGGCCGGGTTCGAGCCGCTTGGCCGGGACCAGCCCAAGCCAGGGGTGCTTGGCCGGGACCTGGCTGGGGCGCTTAGCCGGGGCCAGGGGGAGCCGCTCAGGTGGAGCCGGACTGAGCCGCGCACGCAGTCCCCCCCCCAGCCCGGCTTACCTGCCTGCTGCTTGTTTCAGGCTTTCCGCGAACATTTGATTTGTGGGAAGCAGGGGAGGGGGAGGAGAAGGAGGGCGGAGCGTTCACAGGAGAGGGGGAGGCGAGCTGGGGCCGGGGGCCAGGTGGACAGCTGCCCGAGCCTTTGTTAAATTTAAAAGCTTTTTTAGAACCAGTTGTGTGGAGAAAGGGAGGGGACAGGAAGTGACAAACTTGCTGAGACTTGTGTACTCTAGGGTGTGATGGGTTGTCACCCCGGGGTGCAGTCTGGGGGGCTTCTGGGAACCACTGTGCCCTCTAACCCTCTAGCCGGGCTGGCCCTTCTCTCACTGCTTTGCTGGAGATTCAGCCAGCCTCTCCAGGGCCTGTTATCACCCAACACGCCAGCAGGTGGTGTCATGAAGCCAACTAAGCTACCTGAGTGCTTTACCTGAGCCACTCAAGGCGAGAGAGAAGACAACAGCCAATTTCCCGGCGATAAGTGTTAGCAAACAGATCAAAGCAGATTACTTAACAAATAACCAAAAACTCAAACCAAGCCTAACATACTATCTGGATAGAATTTGAATTAGCAATTTCTCACCCTGACTGATGCTACAAGCAGTCCACCAAGTTTCCATACACAAACTAGAAATCCCTTTACCCTGGGACCAGCAGTTCTCCCAGTTCAGTCTTTGTTCCTCAGGTGCTTCCAGGAGTTCTCTTGTGTGGGGAATGAGGCCAAGAGATGATGTCACACCCCACCTTATGTAGCTTTTCCATATGGCAGGAACCCTTTGTTCTAAACTCAGTTCCCCGTCCAGTTTGTGGGAAAATACAGGTACCAAAATGGAGTTTAGTGTCATGTGGTCTGGTCACAGGCCCTACCATGGCCTGCTGAGTCATAGTAGCCATGACTCATAGGCTGGCTGAAACATTCCCAGGAAGGCTAAGTTGTTCCACAGTCCATTGTCTTTGTTGATGAGCCATGAACACTGTCTGGCTTCTTTGTTGTACCTGAAAGGCTCGTTGTGGGTGTTACCCAGAGTATGCACATTTGAAAGACAGATACAGAGTCAATATCCATAACTTCAGATATGAACATGATACATGCACACAAATAGGACAATCATATTCAGCAAATCATAACATTTCCAATGACACTGAACATGACGCATCTTGCACAAAATGCATCATAATTATGTCCTAATCATTTGATAATCATACAACTATGCTGAATGTGGGGTGTAGTGTCAGGGCCTAATTTCAAGGCACAGGTGTTGGGAATGGAACTTCCCCTCTTTGTGGAACAGGAAATAACCCTCCAGCCAGGGCTGGGACAACTTCCCAGACTCCCAATGCTGGAGCCTGAACCTACTGACACTTCATTAGTTACCACCAACCCCAATCTTTGTGGCAACTGCAAACTTTATCAGTGATGATTTTATATTCTCTTCCAGGTCATTGATAAGAATGTTAAATAGCACAGAGCCAAGAACCAATCCTTGTGGGAACCCCCTAGAAAGAAATCTACTCGACCATGGTTCCCCATTTACAATCATAGTTTTTAATCTATTTAATGTATGCTGTGTTTATTTTGTATCTTTCTAGTTTTCTAGTCAAAATGTTGTGCTGAACCAAGTCATACGCCTTACAGAAGTCTAGGTATATTACATCAATACTATTAGTTGCAACCAAACTTTGGATCTCATGCAATAAGGCTATCCAGTTAGTTTGATTGGATCTGTTGTCTCTGAACCTTTGTTAATTGGTACTAATTATATTACCCTCCTTTCATTCTTTATTAATTACATTCATATTCGCCGCTCCATTATCTTGCCCAGTATCAGACTAACACTCTTGTAATTAGCTGGGTCATTTCTTTTACTCTTTTTAATACTGGCACAGCATTAGCTTTAGTCCAGTCTTCTGGAATTTCCCCAGTGTTCCAAGTCCTAATTAAAATTACCATTAACAGTCCTCCACAATCCTCCACCAGGTCTTTCAAAACTCTTGGATACAAGTTATCTGGACCTGCTTATTTAAACATGTCTAACTGTAATAGCTGCTGTTTAACATCCTTGTGAGTTATTGTTGGGATGGAAAGACTGTCGTCGTCAACATCTTATATGACTTACATCATCTGTTTTTCTCCAAATCCAGGAGAGAGATATTTATTGAACTTTTACCTCTTCTGCACGGGAGGAGGGATAGCTCAGTGGTTTGAGCATTGGCCTGCTAAACCCGGGGTTGTGAGTTCAATCCTTGAGGAGGCCATTTAGGGATCTGGGGCAAAAATTGGTCCTGCTAGTGAAGGCAGGGGGCTGGACTTCATGACCTTTCAAGGTCTCTTCCAGTTCTAGGAGATTGGTATATCTCCAATTATTACCTTTATTTTGATAATTCTGCCATTTCCATCTAGTAATTTACCACTACCATTGTTAGGGATTAATTTTGTACTTAATATACTTTTTAAAAACTACCTTCTTATTTTCATTAATTGGTCATTGATTTCTGATAGATTCCCTTACCCATTTTCTACAATTCTGACTTTCTAACTTCTATTCTTTACTATTGACTTCCCCTTTCTTCCATATATTTTATTTGGAGAGTGTTGGGATTCCTACCAGGGAGCCACCAGCAGGGTTCAGAGACAACCCCATCTCCTATATCTAGCCCTGGCTAGTGGGTATGTGATAAATGTGATGACCCTGCCTCCGTCTGTCAGCTGGGAGACACAGAGGTTCTCTCTTTCTACCCTCTGATGCCACCTGGCTGCTCTAAGCAAGGTGGGGTGGGACTCTGTTAACATGTGCCTCCCGGAGCTTCCATTTCCCTGGTGCTGCTGTTCTGTGAGTAGTGGGGTTGTGAGTGGGGCAGCAGGTACTGAGTGTTGGACTCTCGCTCTTTCAGGGGACGGTGACCTTCGAGGAGGTGGCTGTGTATTTCACCAGAGAAGAGGGGGCTCTGCTGGACCCCACTCAGAGAGCCCTCTACAGGGGTGTCATGCAGGAGAACTATGAGACGGTGACCTCGCTGGGTAAGGAGTCCTGTCCCCTGGGTTATTAGAAGCTGTGAAGAACCTGAGTAGTAACTTTATACCTTTATTTGTCATACAAGTTTTGACAAGTTTCCTTGCCCCCATTTTTTTGCCTTATCTCCCACCCACTAGTATCATTTTTGTCATGTGCCTTTTTGGTGCCATCAGACATTTTAAAATTGCACTGAATGTATCCTTATTGGCTACATTAGTAACTACATTATTAACTGTGGCTTTCATGCCTTTTCCTCATTTTAAGAGGAAAATACGCCACCTGTAGTATTCTAAATTGAGTAAATAGGTGTATGACTCATGTGTGGCTTGTGTGACAGTCAGATGAGCTCCTCTTTCGATAGGAGAGCATATAATGTTTCCATTCAGGACCCCACGGGTGAAGGGAGAACAGAGCTATGGGAGGGGAGGAGAAGGGGGGAGTAGATAATTCTGGGGTGCCAGGACATGGGGAGGGTGTGTGCAGGGTTAGAGCTAAGAAGCAGCAGAGAGGGATGAGGTAGTGAGAGATGAAGAGGGAACACAGAAGCTCCCCAGGTGCCGGGAGGTGGTGCTGGCTGAGAGTAATGGGAAGAAGTGGAGAGGAGTGTGGAGGAAGGGCACTGAGGAAGTGGCTCATTCTCAGGTGCTGAAGCTAAGTGGCCTGTCCTTGTGGAAGAGTGGGAGCCCTTCGGGGTCTAGTGCACTCAAGGGGCACCTCCCAAGGACTGTTTAAAAGCCAGGGCATTGCACAGATTCTATGGATCCATGACAGTGTGCTAGAGATTCAGCCTTATGGGGAAAAGATATAAAACAAGAAAAGGATCTAAATGCGTGTTTACCATCGCTCCCTCTCAGTCCTCATGGGAATCCCTGATCCGTTCCAAAGTGTATTAAAACCTTCCTTAAAGGCTCACCTCTTGGTTATCAGGTCATGACCATTTGTTAGAGGGTTTTCCCTTCACCCTCCTACTTCCCTGGTTCTTGTCACGCAGACAGCAAGCAGCGAAAGACCAGAAGTCTGAAGCACAGATAATGTGATGTTTATTGGGGTTATTTCGAAACTACCATATTCCACTGCCCTAATGAACTTACACCTAGAAAAATTAATTATGCAGCAGACAGAAACAATTAGGACCCGGGCAGTGTGAGTGCCACTGAAAATGGCATCTGTGCCATAGGTTGCCTACCCCTGATTTAGCTTGTAAATTCTTCAGGGCATGGGCCATCTACTATTCTCTGTTTGCACTTTGCCTAGCACAATGGGGACCCACTGTTAGTTGGTCCTTAGGCACTAAGGTAGTGAATATGATTTGTTATAATATTAACTCTCCTGCCACTTTGAGCCAAGGAAGATGGACTTGGGACCCTTATTTGGGGTGTGTGAGTAATGTTCATTTGATTTATCAACTTAATTTAATTTGTATTGTAATTATTTTTAATTAATTAATACTAATACTTAATCATTTATATTAATTAATATGGGTTTAGGCTCGCCAATTTGTTTGATCAGATCATAAAAGTTCGTGTTTCGAATCAGGTTCCACAGAATTGATAAAGGGACCTTCAGGGGTATGACAGGAAGCTCACAGGTAGAATTACAGAGTTACAATTGTATTACTGTTATTCAAGAGATACATGTGATAGTACAATATTATGTGCTGCAAACTTTGGTTAATATTCACCTCCTGTTTTGATAAATGGGCGTTGACCTCGCCTCTGGCGGTTCTGGTTTCACAGCTCTTGCAAGGGAAACTAACCCAAAGAGCTGTCAAAGCTACTTTGGAATTTACTTTTTAGCTCAACTAAATCATCTAATACACAAACTAAAATAAAGTTTAGCGAGACCAAGCTTAGCCGAGTCCCTTTTGAACTTAAAGTTTGAAAAGAAAATAAGTGCGGCCTCTTACTGGTTAATAGCCGTCGTAGATGGATAGCATGAATACGTAGCTGAAGATGGTGAAGTGTAGTGAAGAAGGAGGAGGTCGAGGTGGGGGTGGGGATACCATAGTGAGGTAGGTTACCTCTTTTTATAGAAATAAATGCCGGAAATCCTTCCTCTTATGCCCAAATTTCAGTCTTCCCCCATAGAAATGTTAGGGTTCGCTTACTCCATAGGCTAGTGTGTGTGTGCGAATGGATGGCAGGTGTCTGCGCACTTGTGGGGTACTTGTTAAGTCTGTGAGTACAACTTTGAAAAATCCCTTTTGCTATTCTTCATTGTTTATTGGTCTAGGTAAAGGGTCTTAGACCTAAGCGTAGGCACTTTATTTGGGTATAGGAAAAACAGTTCCTTTTCTGGGTAAAAGGGCACAGGATATAGCTATGCTAACTTTGCTTTAGCTTAAAATGCAGGTTTTTGGCCTCTAGGTTTCTTGCATTACAGCCAAACTTATTTTTAATATGAATTAATAAACCTATCACAATACAGTACTTATAAGAAAAGAGATATTGATGCAGGCAAGCAGATGAATCCTGAGGGCTACAGATGTTACTGCCTAAAAATGAGATGGAGTTAAACCATGGAATATTCTTTGTGACAAGTATCCCACAAATTCCACTGACCTCCCGTGTTTTCTTTGCCTGCAGTAGGGTTTCCAATTTCCAAACCTGATGTGATCTCACAGCTGGAACGAGGAGAAGAGCCGTGGGTCCCGGACCTCCAGGGCTCTGAGAAAGAAGTGGTCCCAAGAGCTGCCTGCAGAGGTGAGGAATTGGTTAAACAACTCAACAACTGCTTAGGAATGCAGGAAACATTTGGGATGCCCTACAAAGACCCTGTGAGCTCTTCAAGTTCAGGATTGTTCCCTGCAGATGTGGAATCATTATGGCTTCCCTCCTATTCTGACTGACAACTGGCAGCAGGTCCCTCCCCGATCTCACTTTCCCCTGAGAGTTATGGTGCAATGAGGACCCAGAACTGATCCCTTCCTCTGTTCTCTGTGGAAGAGTTTGGGGAAAATCAGCACCTGATAGGTTTGATCTCTCCCACATATATTTTGGTTTGTTCATCCCTTTTTCCATTCCTCTCTCTGACATTTCCTTTTTCTCAGGCACAGGGAGTGACCTATGTCTGGATTCTCTCTGTCTCCCATCCGGCGATGGGCTGGTGAGTGAGAACGAGGAGGAGAAACCCCAGCAGGAAGACACTGTGCAAGTAGATCCACATTGGATGTTATCAGGAAGATCCAAAGGGAATGTTTCCAGGAGTTGTGCACTCCCAGAAAACACAAAAGCCTGTGAGACTCAGCAGAGGCCAGAGGAAAACTACAATAGCCACTCAGACCTTATTCCACGCAACAGAATCAACTTGGAAGAGACACGCTACATGTGCCATGAGTGCGGGAAAAGCTTCGGGTGGAGCTCTCACCTTATCAGACATGAAAGAATCCACACAGGGGAGACGCCCTACACGTGCTCTGAGTGCGGGAAAAGCTTCAATCAGAGCTCTATCCTGAGCGCGCACAGGAGAATCCACACAGGGGAGACACCCTACACGTGCTCTGAGTGTGGGAAAAGCTTCAGTCAGCGCAGAAGCCTTATTAGACATCACAAAATCCACATGAGAGTGAACTGTTATAAATCCCTTGACTAGCGCTGGCCAAAGTTTTTGGTTTGGTTTGGTTTGGTTTAAAATCACATTTGCTAATTCCCACATAGTGATTTTTGCACCATCTTCACCGTGGTCTCTCAGCTCCACCAGATCAGTTGCCTGCTTCTGCCTTTTGCAGCTCACCCTTCTTTGGGGTCAGTCCTGTGATCTGTTCTATCAACTCCTTTCCTTTTGAGTCGTAGGAGTGTGTGTCCCTCCTGCCAGGAATGTTCGTCACCTCCAGGTGGGGGAAAGGTTTGATTCCAACAAGCTACACTGAGGCTAAAACTACCCGTACCTTCCATCCACTAGGACTGTACATGGCATTGGCTGCTCAAGTTAGTGATCTTGGTGTAACAAGACAATTATAGTTGTAGAGCAGATGCAGCCCAGGTGCAAGGGTTGGCATTAGCTTCCCCCTTGACCTGACCTAAACTCCATCACTTTCCCTAGTCTAAACAAACCCTGAGCATCACAGTTATACTGTTCCCCCATTTCACAGAAATTGTTAGTCATCGAGTTCACTCTTGGGGAAGAAGTTGTTTCATTCCCAGTTGCTCTGATGTTGGTTCAGGTTGTGCTGCAGAGCAGATATTTTTACTACCATTTTCTCACTTAAAATATATTGAACTATAACAAAGAGCAGGAACAGGGCAGGGATAGAGAGTGAAATGTCATTTCACCCTCTGTAACAACAGACGTAGTTAGGGTAAGTCAGAGGGATTCCCTTATTCCCCATCACCATCCCAGTCCCCCTGTTGTGCAGTTGGTTAGGTCAGTATTTTTTCTAAAGGGCTGGGAAGAGGATTCCCTCGTAAATAACTTGTAACTAAACAAAGTGCCCAGGCATTGGGCTCCCAAAGCAGTTGTCGCCCAGGCCCTGCAGGAAGTGGCTCCTGAAGAGATCTCCTTCCTCATTAGCTGCATGTTGCCTATTATTTGGGAAACGCAATCCCTATCTAGGCAGAGATGGGAAAAATGGAAGTGACTTTTCTCTTCAGCTCACCCCTGGGAGATGCTGCAAATGTGTAGAAAATGAAATCCATGTTGAATGTGCTATAGCTGCAGAAAGATACCTATTTTTTAATAGAGACCTGACATTTGTTGTCTTACAGGGATTCTAAGTCGCACCTGAATTTAGTCCCTAATTTAAATCTGTGCCACCAGATTAAAGAAATAAAAGGGCATAGTTGTGGGAGTTGTACCTCACTGTCGCTACTGATCTGTTGTGCGGTTGGTGAAGAATTCTATGCCAGAGAATTGTGAAATTACTCCAAGTAAGGTCAAAGATTTGACAAGAACTCAGGTAGAAATTGCAAATACTAGTGGTTGATTTTCACCCCCGAGATGGAAGCTATGGTGACCTGTGGCCCAGGTAAACTATTTTTAGAACGCTGCTCCCTAGTTAAGTGGCATTGGTCACACTCCTGAAGGACGCCATGATTAAATTGGGAACAACTGTCTTTTACCATTTGGATCCAAAGTTAGATGAAGCACAGAGAGAAACAGCTGATTCCTTCAGAGCCATTCCATGCCTATGGGTCCCAATCTGGCTGCCTTGTTGGACAAGGAGCACTTCCCTGCTGGCCAAACAATGGTAGCCAATGAGGGAATGTATCAGATGCGAAGTTCAGACTGCAGGATACTTGAATGCTGAGTCTCGAGTCTGTGGTTTGGTCTCTTAGGGCAGGTCTATGCTACCCACCGGATCAGCAGGTAGCGATCGATCTATTGGGGTGTTGATTTATCGCATCTAGTCTAGACATGATAAATCAATCCCTGAGCGCTCTCCCGTCGACTCTGGTACTCCAGCACCGCGAGAGGCGCAAGCAGAGTCGACAGGGGAGCAGCAGCAGTCGACTCAGCGCTGTGAAGATGCCGAGGTAAGTCGACCTACATACGTCGACTTCAGCTCTGCTATTCCCGTAGCTGAAGTTGTGTATCTTAGATCAATCCCCCCTCCTAGTGTAGACCTGTCGTTAGTTTTTCTCTTGAGTCTAATGCATTTGTATCACCTCTCTGCCTCCTGCTTCTTTGAAAGATTAGAAAGTGTGAAAATAGAGCACAGATGGTTCTAATTCCTCAGCATCTTCCTGCTGGGGTTTCCCCATCTCATTCTCACTCACCCATCACCCGATGGGAGACAGAGAGAATGAGACATAGGTCACGCCCTGCACTTGAGAGAAAGGAAATCTATGCCAGTACCTGGTTCCTAAACTGCAGCTACAGTTCCTACTCCAGGCGAATCCAAAGCCCGAGAGGTGCAGAGATCCAACCCCTTATTATCTTAGAAACGTTTTGTTCCCTTTTCTATTTTTTGTCTTTTTCTTTTTTATGAAGTTGGAGAACTCCCAGTCTTTCTATTTGATTGGGGTGTAACAGTGCGGCTCGGTGAGGGTGGGAACACCTCTGAAATCTACAACAGGAAGATGCTAGGAAGAATAGTTCTCCAAATCTTAATAGCCTTAAAACCCTGCCCTATGGAATGACTGAACGCATGCTCCCCACCTGTGCAAGCATTGCAAGGAATTGAGCGGTCAGATACGTATTGTTCAGCGAGAGCTGTTTGAATTCTTTTACTAATGTGTCTCTTAAGGTCTGTATGTATTTAGTGGGAAGAGGGCGAGGAAAAGTATTAGCTACATAATAGTGAAATCTAAGGAAAAAACTCATTAGCGTTGAGGTTGTGGGTTAAATGTCAGCAATGATTAGGTTTCGGTATTGAAATATTCAGCTGGGTAAATCTGGATTGCACTGCCTGGGTGAAAATCTCTGATTGGGGTTTCGGCATCACTAAATGTGCACCTGCCTTCTTGGGTTGCTCTTTTAGGATTTATAGGGGTTGGTTTTTCTGCTGTATTAATCGGATGGTTGGACTAAATTGACAACTTGATTCCAGCGCAATATCCTTGTTAACTCATTGATTTCCTGATGTGACCTGAACTTTATCACTGTGTTGTTTAACCCTTAGCTGAGTGGTGTCTATAGTCATTTAGCCTTAGTGACATGCGCTCTTGGGATTATTTGTTCATGTTAATAAAACCTGTAACTGGGAAATTGAGTCATTTCTTTCAATAAGCAACGGGGGCTGGAACTTTTCTTTGTGTATTTCCCTTTAATTCAATCTCCATTTTCTTCATTTCACACTGTTCTAAGTTAAGGAACGTGGAGCAACAAAAACTGACACAAACTTGTTGCTGCCCCATTCTGTGCCCCTCCAGCAGGAGCAGAGAACAAACCCCTCCTGGAGCCGGGATTGTCACACTGAACTGGAAATACAGACACGTGTTCCCAAGCTTTGCTGTCCTTCTCCAATCATGGCATAAGGGTGACACCTACACCTGCTTGTAATCACGCCTGGCAGGAAGGAGACCCCTATGTGCATTGCCTTGGGAGCAGGGGGATCTGGGAGACACTGGGGGCTATTTACCCAGAGCTCAGGAGCAATCTGCTCTGGGGTGATGCAGTAGAAAAGAGCTGGGTGCTGCTTTCCTCACTTATTTCTCCTTATCCCCTTTCAGTCTCTCCTCTTTCCCTTTCTTCCCCCTCCCCCACCCTCTGGCAGGGAGACTTGGTCACTTCCCTGCTCCCAGGGGCGCTCACACTCCCATAGCTAGATTGGCCCCTGCGAGTGCTAATAGGAGCGAGAGCCTGGGTGCGGGTCAGTCCCTGCAGCGGCTCTGGGACACACAGGGGCAGGAGGAGGAGCAGAGATGGGGCTAGTTCCCACCTCAGACAGTCCCTGGCCCGGTGAGTACGGCAGCTGCAGCCTGGGTTGGGCTAGAAGGAGCCAGGAAGGGGCTGGAGCAGTGGGGGGCTGGTAGGAAGGAAGCAGGAAAAACAAGGAAAAGAGCCGTGGGGCAGCTCCTGGTGGCCGGGCTTTGGAAGGTACCAGACACTGCTGGTGCTGCTGCCTCCAGTGTGCGCTGGGAGCCCGGGCTGAGCTCCGGGCTGCTGCTGCGGTGCCAGAGGGGCTGCTCCAGGGACAGACTTTCACTGAAGCACTTTCTGTGCCCATCCGAGGTGGGGACTTTCTCCAGCTGGACCCAGTCCCAGGCTCTGCCACCCCTGGCCAGGGGCTGCAGGGGCTAGAGGGACCCCAGGGGCAGCCCTGGGTGGGCAGAAGAGAGACTCCACACACAGGTCCCACAAGCTGAGGGTCTCGCAGCCCCTGGGGATCTGCCCTTGGGTGGGGTCTGGACAGCGATGGAGCCCCTGCCTTATGCTGCGTCAGGTGTAGTGTGAGAAACTGCTGCGTGTAGGAATTTGCTACTTATGGTGCACTGAGCATGCTCACATGAACTGAGCATGCTCAGTAAATCTGCTGAAGCCACTTCCCTTCACCCTGCCCTTTCTCAGAATCAGATTCTGCAGATTGCTATTTACAGGGTGTCATAAACGTATAGCTACAGGTAGCATAAAATACCCTGTAAAGGGTTAAAAAGCTCAGATAACCTGGTTGGCACATAACTAAAAGGACCAATTAGGGAAGAAAATACTTTCAAATCTGTGGGGGAAGGTTTTTGTTTTCGTGTTCCTTTGTTCTCCCTGGGTCAGCGAGGAACCAGGGCATGGAAAATACATCTCCCTAAGCACATGGCATAGAAAAACCTTAGAGATCTGTCCATAGGCAGGTCCTTGCATAGCTTGCTGAGTCACAAGGTGTATCTGCCTTTTCTCAGTGGGTCGATTGTAGAGCTGATGGTTCGTAATGGGCCATCAAGGAGGCTAGGCAGAACTGACACCAACTTGTCTGGCTGGGGTGTTCCCTGGAAGCAGAGCACAAGTTTGAAATACGGGCACCATAGAGCCAATATTCATAACACCAACTACAAAAATGATACACAGTTAGAGATAGCATAATTATAATCAGCCAATCAGAACCTCTCCATAGACCCCTTACACAACAACCTTTCTACAGTATTGGCTGCGAATATAGAACAGTGGTCGCAACGGTGATCCATACAGTTATAGATTATGTCAATAATGTCACAGGAGGTGACACGGCATCAATGAAATTGGAGCTGGGGCAGCAAAGAGCCACCAGATGTTCTGAGGGCTGGAGAAAAATGCCTTCTAGTGAGCTATTGAAAGAGCTCAACCTGTTTAGCTTATCAAAAGAAGACTGAAAGGTGACTTCATTGAAGTGTTGAAGTGCCTTAATGGAGAGAAAAGATTGGGTATTAAAGGGCTTTTGAATCGAGCAGAGAAAGGCCTAGCAAGACCCAATGGCTGGAAGGTGAAAAGAGACAAATTCATATTACAACTAAGGCACAAATATTCAACAGCGAGGATGATTCACCACAGGAACAAATTACCAAGGAACGTGATGGATTGTCCATCTCCTGCTGTCATTTCATGAAGACTAGATGCCTTTCTGGAATGTAAAAGCAGCAAAGAATCCTGTGGCACCTTACAGACTAACAGACGTTTTGCAGCATGAGCTTTCGTGGGTGAATACCACAGGATTCTTTGCTGCTTTTACAGATCCAGACTAACACGGCTACCCCTCTGATACTTTCTGGAATGTGTTTGCCCCAAAAGTAGCTATGGTGTCCTACAGGAGGCCTGTGATACGCAGGGGGTCAGATTAGATGCTCTAATGGTCTCTTCTGGCCATAAAGTCGACTCATTTCTGAAAAACTGAGTGTAGCATTGGGAGCAGCGTCTGATGTTTCCCTGTCTAGCCAGCTTGCTGCCTAGAACGAACGCTCCTTGAGTGGGGTGATCCACAGGGAGTAGCTCAAACCTCCAAAGTGCCTGGCCAGGGGCAGGACATTAGCCCAGCAAGGGAGGGGTGTGGCAGTGACATCACAAAGGCCTTTTGCAGGACCTCAGACTATTGGCCAAAGGCGGTGGGGAGGTGGTGACCTCACAGAGAGATGCTGACATCAGCCAGGCAGGACAGGGGCGAGGGGCCAGGGAAACCTCAGAGACCCCTGTGGCTTTGCTTCAGCAAGTCTCCTTCTCCAGGTCTCTCTCTGAGGACTGAGAGTATTCGGGTTCACGGACGTGAGCGCCAGGAGGAACCTCTTTTGAGTTTTCTCCTTCCTTTTAGTGATTTTACTAGAAAACAGCCGTCCCTGTTTAGAAGGTAAGAGCCTCCTGGAGGTTTGAAACCTGTTCAGTCTCATCCATCTGGTGAGAGTTGAATTCTAGGCATGGAAAACACGAGCTTAAGGAGGCAGAATTTTATTGCGCACCTGGGATTTTGTCCCTTAGAACCACTGGAGACATTAGGGTTTGTCCTTTTTGTTTCACCTTTTCCGCCATCCCTCCCTCCCTCCTTTCTCTTCTTCTCTTGCTTATTTTGTTCTTTCTTCTGTTCCCCTCCCAACACCAGGAGAGGGGTGTGTGTGTGTGTGTGTGTGTGTGTGTGTGTGTGTGTGTGTTGCGGGGGAGGGCTCTGCAGCTCCCACTGTTGGAGGTCCACCCAAAAATGTGGGGCTGAAATAGTGCTCAGGCAGTCAGGGCCGGATTAACCTTCTGTGGGTCCTGGTACCAAACATATTTGTAGGCCCCTATGTAGTCACTGTGGGCTCCGAGTATGGGCCTGGTGGGGCAGAGCCATTGGTGCCATAGCATACCCGGTACTGAACCTCAGAGACATTTTTCATTTTGATCACACACCCCTACATGACTATAAGCATTGCCATACACAGCTCCCTCAGCCCCCGGGTTTTCTCATTGAGCTGTACACCCATGTGGGTTTACCAGTGTCCACAGTGAGCAGAACTTTCATAGTGATCAAGGAAACTCCCACAGATTTATCTCCTTCCTCATTCAGACCTTCTCTAGCCATGTCTCCAGTACCCGCCATGTCACCAGTCACGGCATGTGGTCCTAGTCTCAGCTCAGAGTTCTAAAGCCAGCAGACACCTGATCAGTTCTGACAGATCCCCCCCTCAGCCCCCATCCTGCCATGGGAGCCAGCCACCTGCAAACACCATCTCCCCAAAGTCAGGACTTAGCCCTTGGGAATCTGAAGCCACCAGCCTCTCTCCCTCTGCTCCCATCTACATGCTAGTCTGCTACCTGGTCACCACCGCCTCTCCCCATGCTTGTTTCCTTTCTACTTTGGACATGCTCCCACCCAGCTGGAAGCTCCCTCTGCCAGCCTGACCTGCTCCCTCTTTCCCTGCTCCCCCTGACATTCCTGTCCTACTGGTGACCTCTGTTCCTTGAGGTGAACTCCAGTGTCTTTAGCTGCTCTAGCTTAATGGCCCCAGGAATCACAGAGCCACCTGCAGCTTCTCTGGCTACAGCCATGGGGCCAGTTCCCAGAGGCCAGCCTTAGCCAGCTGCAGCTACTAGCCGCAGGAGGGGTGGCAATGGCAGGGCTGAGCCTGCTTGAACCTTGCAACGGCAGCACTAGGGGCTCTAAATCCTCAGCCCTGGCCCTAGGCAGCTGCAGACTCTGGAGTTAGGCACTTCCCTCCTCTAGGCCATGGCTTTAAATACCTGCGATTCCCATCACCTGCAGCAGACGCCACCAATTCCCACGCCCCCCTCAGCCAGCACCTAGTTGTGCAGAAAGTGCAGCCTGAGTGATTGTGGAGGCTGGGGTGCCAGGAGGTTCCCGTCCCTGAGCAGCAGCTCTGCAACAAGCTCACGTGCTTCCCAGTTAGGACATTAGCCATTACTGACAAGGTTTGTCTGTTTTCTTTTTTTTATCGCTTTGTTAGGTGTGAGAAGTATGAACTGTTCAATAGGTTCCATTAGGTGGTTAATAAGATGTTTATGAGGTAAATCACTGGCTTTAAAATAAGATCCAATCTGGAGCATATGAACTATTGACCCCTGGACTCCATCTCTGAGAGGGGACTTGTTTACCATCAGGGGACAGGCTCAAACCAGTCCAAACCGGTTTTTCCCGCCAAAACCAGCCCTCAGCGTTCCATCTCCTCAGCACTTTTCCCGCCACAGAAGTGATATAAGGACGTGCTCAGCGCCTGCGCGGGGCCGCCCCCCCCCAGCGACGGCCCCTCCACGGTCGGGTCTTCCCAGCGCTCCCGAGCCAGAGAGTGACGAACCCCTCGGTCCCGCCGTGAGACTGAGGAACAGGAGGCCTGTCACCCCCATTCCTGCCGTCCTGCATCCCTGGTGTCCAGCCTCCCACGGAGCCCCCCGGGGAGTGAGAGACCCCGGGGGGGGCACTGGGGCTGGGCAGGAAAGTGACTCTGCCCCGGGGAACCTGGGAGAAGCCTCAGAGCTGTCTCAGCCCCAGTGGGATTTGGGGGCAGAGACTGGGGTCTGGCGGGGGGATCCCCTGTGGTGTGGGGGGAGATGGGGGGTGTCAGGCAGGAAGGGGAGAAGCTGGAGTTGTAGGGGAAGGTCAGTGGGACGCGGGGGTTTGAACTGTCTCTGGGCAGCCAGGAAATTCCCGGGGGGGGGAGTGGCGGGCGGGCGAAGGGGGGAGGGGGGTTAATTGGGGATTTAGTTGGGTTTGGTCCTGCTTTGAGCAGGGGGTTGGACTAGACACCTCCTGAGGTCCCTTCCAGCCCTGATATTCTAGGAGATGCCGGGTCTCTGCCAGGGCAGGAAAGGGAGGCGCACGTGTCCCCCATGGGGACTGCCCATACCCCAATTTCCCAATCCCAGTTGTTGCCCCTAACTACCAGCACAGTTGCCCCCAACCATCAGTTGCCAGTCACCTGTCCATCCCCACTGCTGCCCCCTTCCTTTATCCAGGGACCTTCCAGCTCCCTCCCTTGCCCTTTAATCAGCTCCTCAAAGGGCTCCCTGCTGCCCATGGCAATGGTGGGGTGGGGAACCATTACTTTGTGTTTATGTATTGGACAGTCGTATAAAATCCAGTCCAACAGTCCCCCTTTTCCACTAGTTCGTTAACAGCAATATAAAATCCCCTCAGATCTTGGTGTTTTTCTCTCATGTTATCAAATACGCAGTTTGTGACACATTTGCTTTGCAAATCTCAAAGATTCATATAAAATAACCTAAACATTTGCCCCACTGCTCTCTAGTTGTCTATTTCTAATTGAATATGCCCTGAGATTTTTCCCCTGTCTCTCTAATTATAAAATACTAAGAAAAGTTCAGATTTACACCTTTTCTCAGATTCTTGAACCTGGATATAAAATGTTTGCAAATGTTGCCCATTTCCTCTTTATTCATTTATCAAATATTGATGTGAAACACTCAGATTTTACCTCCAATCAACAACTGATATAAAATCCCTCTGATTTTCCACTTTCCTCTCTATAATTTGCAAAATGGATCCAAAATCTCTCAGATTGGGAACTCTTTCATTTCTGAACGTTGCTCTCAAAGCTCAGGTTTTGCCTCTTTCTGTGTCATTATCAAATGTCAGTTAAAAATCCTATCGGGTTTGGGGCTGTTCCCCGTGTTTCTAAATCCCAGCAACTTCTTCCTTCAAGGGAACCTGTTGCCCTGAGTTCTTCTCCATCCTGGAGGTTGCAGGGGGTGAAATTGCCCAGAGATCATCTTTCCCGACTCCTTTGTGAATCATTTGGTCCCTCCTTTACCTCTGTTAAAATGTTTGCCAAAGAAAGAGACCAGCCAGATATTTAATACCCATCAAAGCCAGAGGCCTCCCCCTGTTTGGGGATCAGTGGTTCCCAACCAGTTACAGAAGAGTTGCCTGGACCCTTTTCTCCAGCTGGCACGGGATGATGAGGTCACTCTGAGTGCAGTGTGAGTTGAGAAGTATCCCAAGCCCCATGGCAAATGGCCTTGGTGAGGGGTTGCTTCCCGCAGTGCTAAGATGCAGCCACCTCTGGGGTGGATCCATGGTGGCCATTATTTGGTAGTGACAAGCCATGGACATTTCTTATCTATTTTGTCCCTCCAGGCCTTCCATTCTCCTGTTCAAGAGACATCCCCCAGGGCTCCCTCTGCCTGTGTGACTGGCCAGCAGGGGGCGGTGGTCACTTTCTATCCACTTCTCAGGCACTGTGAGGTAACAGTGTTGCTGGGTGGGGGTGGGGCGGTAGGGAGAGATAGCCGCTGATGGGGGATTGTGGTGGGGGGAGGCTTCTGGGTGGCTGGGCAAGGGGTACCCTAGTGAGGTTGGTGGGTTCTGGAGATTTGGGGTTTCAGGGGGTGGTTGTGATGTGCCCAGCCCTGAGGCTGTGGGTCCTGGAGGTGGGTATCGCTGGGGGCCTGGTGGCTGCAGAACAGCCGGGGTGGGCGTCTCTTGGGGAGGCGGGACAGGGGGTTAGAGGGAGCCTGGTGCTGTGCCAGGGGCTCTGTCTGGGCTTCCCCCGCAGACTCCTGGGATCGCTGCCCTGCCCAGTGCACAGAGTGTGTGTGGGCGAATCCCCGGTGCTAGGCCAGGGGTGCCCTGTAAAGCACCAGGATCCCGCAGGGGGGAGGAGGGGGTGCCAGGCAAAGGGCAGGGCAGATCCTGCTGGAGGGCGGGGGGGAGGGATCCTAGGCAGGCAATGAGGGACTGAGTTCCCAGTGGGAGGGTCCCTTTTGGGAGCTCTCTGGCTTTTGGGGTCTCTTGGGGTGAGGGGGGGAAACCCTTTGGGATTCTCAACCTGGCAGTGATGGTCTGGTGGGGGTTCTCTGGCCGGTGGGGCTCTGAGGGGTATCTGAGGTCCCTGGCCAGGGACTCTGGGGGCTGGGTCCCAGGGAATATCTAGGGGGCAGGGGCTGACTGGGGCTCTGGGGGCTGCTCCCGACCTCGCTTCTTCTCCCTGATTAGCTTATGCCAGAATCCTGGCTCCAAGCACTGCCCGACGTTCCCTAGCCAGGCCCAGTCACTGTGATAACTTTCTAGCCACTTATCAGACACTGTGAGGTGAAATCACAGATTTTTGCTCTTCTCCCCTCTTGAAAACTGCAGGAACTTCCAGTTCCATTGTCCTAGATTGTCCATGAACTTCCAGTCCATTGTCCAGTCCTTGTCCTGGATCTGGGGGATGAGGGAGGTGGGAAGGGGGTCAGCACTGCCGCACAATGGTCTCTTCCACAGGATTCTGGACTCATTGTTTCTGAACTCTGATTTCATTGAGACCATTTTTAATCCAGAGTGACTGTATGGAAAGACAAGGAGTGACTCCAGATGGACAGTGGGGCAAATGAGATCAGCAATTCTCCCTGTGAGGAGGGGCTCTCATTAGCTGCTCTCCCCAGAGAGTTAAAGGAGGGAAGCTGCTCAAACGCTCTGTCCCTCTCTGCTCAGGATATTGGGGTTCAGCTTCCTGGGTCAGACGCTGCAGCCTCCATTGTGATCTGGGAGACCAGGCTTAGCTGCTGCTGCTCCCCCAGCGGGGTTCTGTGCTGGGAAGTGACCTTAATTAAAGCTGCTTCTCTGCCTGGCCCAGGGGATGACTTTCTCCAGCTGGTCCTAGCCCCCTAGGGCAGCCCTGGGCCCTGTTAATACTAAATTCTGAGCCAGAGTCTCCAGGTAACTGAAAGACCTCAGGGAAAGTGCTGGGGACTGGCATGAAACTGACTCTGCACAAACAGCCCCTCCCTATTTCTCCTCCCAGTAGCAATTGCCAGGAGAAAATCCAGCCCTGGGAGAGCAAAGCCCCCAGGAATGGGACTGTCCCAGCCAGAGGGGCAGGGAGAGAGGAGAGGGGAATGAGAGACTGAAAGGGGCAGTGGGAGAAATGAGTTGGGGGAGAGATTTCCAGCTCTCTAGTCCACCCAGACACATGTATTGCTGCATCCCTGGGCAGAACCACTTTCCAGTGAACAAAACAAGGATCAGACAGAGGAAAAGCTTGTTCCTGATTCCATATTCCCCCTGCTGGGGTGTGGCTGCCCTGGGGTCGGTGTCCGAGGGATCCCCCACAGTGACTCCTTTGGTTCTGCTCTTTTCTAGCCTTGTGTTCAGAGACTTTGTTAGGGGGTGAGGGGAGGGAGAAGGGAGGTTAAAAATGTGTCTGGGCTTAGCCTGGCAGGAGGGGCCAGATCTACATTGTAATAAACAGATTGAGCATTTCCCAGCATGGCAGAATCTAGGGTGTCTGTCTGCAGGGAAGGGGCCTGGGGGAATTCTGATGTGAAACGAACTAATACCGGTTCTGAAACACCCACAACTGCCCTTCTCCCCCAGACAGGCTGCGAATGGCGTCCATGTTTTGCTCCAGCTCATCCCAGCCTGGCGTGGGACAGGGAAGAGAAATGGCTGCAGTGGAGCCAACTCAGGTAGAGATTATCGGGGGGTTGCTGGTGGGTTCCTGCTGGAGGAGAGGGAGAGCAAATACACCGGAGATGGGAAGGTTTGCACAGTCTGGTCTGGAGGTTGGTGCAGGGCAGGAAATTCGTGGGGAAAGGAGGAGGCCAGGGTGTGGCAAACTTGCTGGGAGTTATTTAATAAGTGCCCTAGATTCTAGGAACAGACCCAGGAGGTTCAGAGGTGGAAATACCCTAATTTGTAAAGAAAGAAAATAGCCCACCTACATGGAGCTATCAAACTGACCAGACTCCCAGTGCTGGAGCCTGACCTCACTAACCAGCGGCTGCTGTGAGATATGAAGGGGGCACCCATGAGTCAGGCTTATTGGAGCTGCCTCTCCCTTCATATCCCGCTCCTCACAATGAGGAGGTTATTGGGCTTCCTACCAGGGAGCTCTCCCTGGACCCTGCTAGGGGCTCCATCTCCTGTATCAGTCGGTGGCTAGTAGGTGTGTGATGGATCTGCTGGGAGAGACAAGGGGCTCTCTCTTCGTCCCCTCACCCTGGTATTTGCTGGATACGCTGAGCGGGGTGGGGGTGGGACTCTGTTGAGTGGGATCCACCCAGAGCTTCCATTTGATTGGCTCCTCTCTGCCACAAATAGTGGGGCTGTGAATGGGGAAAGAGGTCCTGAGTGTTGGACTCTTGCTCTTTCAGGGGCCGGTGACCTTCGAGGAGGTGGCTGTGCATTTCACCAGGGAAGAGTGGGCTCTGCTGGACCCTGCTCAGAGAGCCCTCTACTGGGATGTCATGCAGGAGAACTATGAGACGGTGACCTCGCTGGGTAAGGGTTCCTGTCCCCTCGGATCTTGGAAGGGGAAATTAAGAGATAAGGTTCACGCCAGCCCCACAATGCCACCTCTACTCTGTCCTGTTTCAGCATCACCCCAATATGCCAGTGACACACACACTCTACCAGAGACCCTCCCCTGCTGCAGAACACTTTGGGAACAGAGCACAGGAGCCATATCGCACAGTGTCAAATATCTCCTGTTTGCTCAAGTGAAACTGGGGGTTAGGTCTGGCATAACTGTTCCATACCCCTAATCATTTTTGTTGCCCTTTTCTGAACCTTTTCCAATTCCAATATATCTTTTTTTGAGATGGGGCGACAACATCTGCATGCAGTATTCAAGATGTGGGTGTATCATGGATTTATTTGCTGTTTTTACAAATATGATATATGATATATTCTGTCGTATCTATCCCTTTCTTAATTATTTCCAACATTGCTTGCATCATATTTTGCAATATATTCCAAATAAGGAAATTAACGTGCAACGTATGTGTCATTGTTTGTGGTTTTAAGCTTTAAAACGCTTGTGTGATTTTTAACTCAGGGGGACAGTATTCCAATAGCTGTCTCCCCCTGCACACTTTTAACTAAGAGAAGAGCCTCAGGCTGAGCTGATTCAAAATCAATCCTGTGGTCGTTTTCCACAACAGCTTCAAGAGGTCCCTGTGATGGAATGTAAATGTCTTCTTCACACCTTCCCCCTACAGGAGAATGGCTGTTTGACCAGCTGTTTGCCTTGCTGTCTCTGAGGAACTGGTCTGTGGGTGTTCCCCAGAATTGTAACTTTTTCAGTAATCTCATACTGTAAAATCTCATAACTTTACATACAGTGTTACTACACATTTTAACAGGAGGATAATATTCAGTGGATTATGCGTTTTTAAATGATACCTCACAAGCCATACTGCGTACAAAATTGATCATAATTTTCTAGAAGAGTGAACACAGGGGTATAGACTTACACAGTGTCTGTGGGTGTGTTCCCAGCAGATATGTGGGTATTTCAATCCCTCATAAGCACAGTGTTTGGCATCTTCAAGGACCTGGGGAACTGGTCCTGGGAATTCACTGGTTTACCAGGTGTGACACTTTGATATTAATAATAAAATAATAATATAATCTGATAAAATTGCAATGAATCGTGCTAGATATGCCATGTAAGGTATCAGTGAAAATGTTATGATTTGCCAAGTATGATAATTTTGTTTCAATGTTTGTATCACCTTTGTATTGTGAGTTATAGATATGTAGGGTATATCTGTATTTCCAGATTTGTGCAGTGTTTCTGGGTGACATCCCCAGACATATTGGCATCAACACTGCCTAGCCTGTTTGATGGCCCATTCAGGGTCATCATCTGTACAATGAGCCCATGGAAAGGATCAAGGGGATACACCTATTGAGTCAGCAAGACATGCCGGGGTATGCCTGTCTACTGAGAACTCCAAGGCTTTTCCATGCCATGTGCTGTGAATCTTGTGTTTGGGACACAGGAAGTACAGGCCACATGGCAAAAGGAATGTAAAGGGCAGCTGCATCATCTCCATTTTGTCTTCAATCCCCCTTCCTGCCTCTGGAGCAATTTCTCTACAAACTGAACCCTGGAACAAAGGACTAAATTACCCATCCAAGCTGTGGATGTGTTCCAGACGGACTTTCAAGCCAGCAACTCACCAATACTGCTAAGAACCTGATATATCCATTTTGGAATGTATCTGACTGCGTTCCCATTTAACTTCTTTCTGCCTTTCTTTCGTTTAAACCTTTAGTTTAGATGCTAAAGGATTGTCTGGAAGGATGGAATTTTGGGTAATATCCAAACCTATAGTGACCTGGTGATGTGGCTGACCCTTTGGGGTCAGAGGAACACTTTGTTTATGTGAGCAGAGTTTTGAAATAACCTCTCACTGTACTGGACCTCGCTGCTGATTGGGAGTCAGAGAACAGGGATGCAATAATCTGGGCTGTGTGATTTCTTTTTTCAGCTTCTTGATAACCCGTGTGGGGGATCAGAAGCACAGTTGGTGACTGGTCGGTGAGTTTAACTTCAGTGTTAACCAGCAGTTTTGGGAGCATCTGCTCTCCCTTTTTCAGCCTGCCCTAACTTTTTGACATTTTCAGTGAGAACTGCCCCTGGCCCACCAAGTCACACTAAGCACTGAAGTTAAATGAATAGAATGTTTTTTTATGACCAAGTCTTATGAAATCAACTGAAGTCCTTTGTTTTCTTTCATCTGAGCAGGGTTTCTAGTTTTCCAGCGTGATGTGATCTCCCAGCTGGAACAAGGGGAAGAGCCATGGGTCCCAGACCTCCAGGGTTCAGAGGAAAGAGAGATTCTGAGATCTCCCTGCACAGGTGAGGAAACATTAAATCACCTCAGAATCTGTAAGTGCCTGAAGGAAACATCTGGGATACCCAACAAAGCCCTTGGGGAGGTCTCTCAGTTCATTATTATCCCTAGCAGGGGTCGTATCCTCGGGGTAAATATAGTTCATGGATTACTATAGATCCTAGCAGACACCAGGCAGTGGCTTCCTCCCTTCCCCCTGCGTATTTGGATGGGATGTGAAGGCTGAATTCATCCCCCTCCTCTCTCCTACTTGGGGGACGAGTTTGGGGGAGTTCAGCTCCTGATTTTAATTTGACCTGTCCTCAGCACTTGTTTCTGTTTGGTCTTCCCCTTTCCATCCCTGTTTGAAGTTTCTGTCTCTGTCACAGCAGGTGATGCAATGGCATGTGAGAAAGAGGAGCAGAATTCTCAGCCTGAAAATGTTGAGCCAGTGGGTAAAAACAGAGCATTATTGCAAAGATGGAAAAGGAATGTGTCCAGGAGTCATGAGCAAGGAAAATCTTGGGAGATTCAGCACAGACCACAAACATATCAAGGAAACCAGCCAGGGAAGAAAGTGGATAAATTTATTTCCTGTTGGGGAACTCAGAAGGTCCTCATGGAAACCACAACACAGCAGGATATTCTCAGGCGAAAGAGAAAAAATACATGCAGTGAGTGTGGAAAAACCTTCTCTCACAGCTCAGCCCTTTCTGTACATCAGAGAATCCACACAGGGGACAGGCCCTATGAATGCCGTGAGTGTGGGAAAACCTTCAATCGCAGTTCGCACCTTATTAGGCATCAAACAATCCACAGAGGAGAGAGGCCCTTTGAATGCCGTGAGTGTGGGAAAAACTTCACTAGCAGCTCACAACTTTCTAAACATCAGAGAATCCACACAGGGGAAAGGCCCTATGAATGCCGTGAGTGTGGGAAAACCTTCAATCGCAGTTCGCACCTTATTAGGCATCAAACAATCCACAGAGGAGAGAGGCCCTATGAATGCTGTGAGTGTGGGAAATGCTTCATTAGCAGCTCAAATCTTTCTCAACATCAGAGAATCCACACAGGGGAAAGGCCCTTTGAATGCAGTGAGTGTGGGAAAACCTTCAGTCGCAGTTCGCACCTTATTAGGCATCAAACAATCCACAGAGGAGAGAGGCCCTTTGAATGCCGTGAGTGTGGGAAAAACTTCACTAGCAGCTCACAACTTTCTAAACATTAGAGAATCCACACAGGGGAAAGGCCCTATGAATGCCGTGAGTGTGGGAAAACCTTCAATCGCAGTTCGCACCTTATTAGGCATCAAACAATCCACAGAGGAGAGAGGCCCTATGAATGCTGTGAGTGTGGGAAATGCTTCATTAGCAGCTCAAACCTTTCTCAACATCAGAGAATCCACACAGGGGAAAGGCCCTTTGAATGCAGTGAGTGTGGGAAAACCTTCAGTCGCAGTTCGCACCTTATTAGGCATCAAACAATCCACAGAGGAGAGAGGCCCTATGAATGCCGTGAGTGTGGGAAATGCTTCATTAGCAGCTCAAACCTTTCTCAACATCAGAGAATCCACACAGGGGACAGGCCCTATAAATGCTGTGAGTGTGGGAAAACCTTCAATCGCAGCTCAACCCATGTTAGCAATCAGAGAATCTGCAAAGGAGATAAACATTGTAAAAATCTCTAGGGCTATCAAGACTTTGTTTTCTTTAATACTTTTCCTGATTCCCACATAGTAACTTTTAAAACTCTTTGAACTGTTTGCAGCACCGTTATCCCTCAGCTTGTCCAGATGAGTGGCCCATTTTTGCCTTTTGCAGTTCGCCCTCTTTTGAGATGGACCTATTTGTCCTTTCTATTGTCCCACAAGTAACTGGAGTGAGCCCTTCCTATGAGGAACCAGGGAGCGTCACGTTTATACCATTCCTCCTATTGCAAAGTTATTGTTAGAGTCACCAGTGATACAGATTGTATCCTTGTCAGTTCTCATGTTGCTCTGGGTTGTGCTGAAGAGCAGATATATTGGGAATTTTTCAAATTATATGTAAATGAAGAGGAGCAGGGGCAGGAAAAAAGTATAATTACAGCTTCTGTGACACTGGAAGGAGATGGGGTGAGTCAGAGATTCCTTCCTTCCCCATCACTGCAGAACTGTTACCTTTTGCCTGAGCCAGGTAGAGTTTATCTTCATCACATTCTATCCATCCACTTCATAAGTGTCATGTGATGAAGCATTCTCCATTGTCTGTCCTTGCAGATGATGTTTTGACTTCTTTAATCCTATATCAGAGTCGCTATGACTGGAGATGAAAGTGTCAAAGACCTGGGAGGGGAATTCAAATGGATCCCAAATACAGTGTTATTGGAGTTTAAATTCCAGGTTCCATCTATTGTAAAGCCACTTTGGCAAGGTGGCTGTTTTTCCCTCATTATGGGGATGCTGGGATACTAAAAATGTTGTAAATAACATAACTGACTATTGAGACAGGGATGAGGGAAGCAGGTTTGAATGGATCAGAGGAGAATGTGATGGGAGAATCTCTTGTCCCGATACTGAATAATCAGATGTAACCTGCTCTTGAATTTCACTTGACGCTTTCTTTGTCATGTATTGTCTCTCTGTGATGTGGGTTTCTATCTTTCCTGAAGGCTGTTTGGTCACCCAATTGGATATTAGTTCAGTTTGATAGGATGTAGCTCAGATTTATTGAAGAATTTAAGACAATGACCCTTTGCTAAAGTCCTCATTTATGATTTCAGCTTTGCTTTTTCCCCATCCCTCCATGATGACATGGAGAAAGCTGAAGTGCAGTTCTATCAACAGGAGAGAACTCTCTAATTTACTGGACAGGCTCACAAAGAAACAGCAGTGATTTAAAATCTCCACTCAGAAATGGTGAACAACAGCAGAACCCCAACTAACTGAAGGAAGTGCATCTGATCACAGTGTATTTCAGTTGTTTAAGGCAATATTCTCTCCGATGATCTGAGAAGAGAATTCCATAGTAAGTGGTTTTGAACTAGGCAAAATGCCCGTGTGTTTGGTTCCCAAAGCATTTGTAACCCAGGCCCTACAGAAGATCTCTCCTAGCTAATCCTATGCTATGGGAAATGCAGCCCCTCATGCCACAGATGTTGAGGAAATAGAAGCGGAGTTTTTGTCGAATTTATCCTTTGTAGGTGCTAAAGATGTGTATAAAATGAAACCAGTGTTGAAAATGTAATATCGTCAGAAAAATAGCCATTTTTTAATAGAATCTCCAGCTCTGGTAACTAACGAAGATTCTGATCCAGGCCTGTATCCAGTCCCTTCCCTGGACCTGTGCCACCGAATTAAAGAAAAGCTGGGCATGTTTCAGGAAGCCATTCCTCATTCACACTGCTGAGATTTTAAGTGGTTTTGTAAAGGATTCTACTTCAGAGAAGTGTAAATTTACCCCATCCAAGACCAAGGATTTACCCCATCCAAGAGTCCACACCCAGTTCTTGGTTTCCACCCCAGTAAAGGAAGCAATGGTGACCCAAGGAAAATGGTTTGTACAACTCCACTTCCTAGTTCAGTGTCACTGATTACACTTCCAAAGTATGCCAGGGTAAGATTGAGAACAGTCATCCTTCACTGTTTGGATGCAAAGAGAGAGTGCTTCATAGGACAGTCCTTCCCTGTGATCCCAAACTGGCTGCCTGGTTGGGTAACAAGGACTTTCAGGCCGTAGAAATGATGGTAACCAATGAGGCAACGAATTTGTCAGGCTCCAATTTTAGACTGCCAGAGACACGCATGTTGAGTCCTGATTCTATGGTTTTGTGTCTGACGCTGTGGCTACACAATTAAGCTGATGTTGGCACAACTGCACCAATGTAGCTGCGCTGCTCTAGCACTGCTATAACAGATGCTCTAAGCCAATGGGAGAGATTTTTCCCATCGGACTTGATTAGTCCAGCCCCCGCAAGCGGTGGTGGCTATGTTGGCAGGAGAAACTCTCCCACTCATCTAGCACTATATACACAGGGGGTTAGGGCTGTGTAACTACGTTGCTCAGCTGTGTGGATTTTTCAAACCCCTAAGCAATATAGTTATCCCGATAAATGTCTTTAGTCTAAACCAGACCTTAGTTTTCTCTTGTGTTTTATGCATTTACATTACTTCTCTACCTCCTCCTACTTTGAAAGATTAAAAAGTGTGAAAAGAGAGGTATTTTTCTCCATGATGCAAACATTCCGACATAGAAGACCCCTTCTACCAACACATATGGCAGAAGATCCTGAGATATATGCACTCACAGAAGTGGTTGGGACCTATGTTGGGACAAACCACAACAAGAACCAGGGTTCAGTTGTTGGCAATGGGGATTAAAAGCAAACAAACATATATGACAAGAATTTGTGATCTTTGAATATGTTATTGTTACCAATTAAAATGAAATGATAGGTGAAGTTATTGGTTAAAGAGTAAGAGACTGTGCGATAATCTGAATTATTTTGGAAAACTGAAAGTTGTTTTGTTTTTGTGTTTTGTTAGTTGTACAGGAAATGATGGCTAATCTTGAAAAGTTAATTAGATTTAATTTACCCTGGTTCCTCAACTGTTGCTACAGCTCTACTACCCATCAATCCAAAGACTGAGAGAAATGGAGAGTTCCAATCATTGTCCTTTTAGTATCTTATTGTTCCTCTCTCTGTTTTTTGTGCTGGCCTTTCTATACTATCACTGTCTGCATTTGTTTAGTGGTAACAGTTGGTTTCCATCACTCATGTACATTTGTTTAAATCTCTATCCATTGTAAAATAAATTTTTTGCTTGTTCGATAACTGTACTCAGGTGCTGTGTGAGATACAGTAGCAATGGTCCACAGTAAAACTAGTAACCTTGGGATACTTGGGGAAGAGAGGATCTGGGATTTCACTGAGTATCTGGTGATCCAAGCTGGACCCCAGAGGGGGACACGTTGAAGGAACTCAGGGTTAGGGTAGCTCAGAGGAGGGTGCTTGAGTTCCAGCAGGCTGGTGAGTTTGGTCACTAACATCCAAATGGAAAACTCCCTCTTCCTTGTGGCAGGTGGCAACAAGGAGGCTCACAGCCCTCAGCACCCTGAGAAGGGTCATAATGTGTCTCTATGTTGATCCACCTGTCAAATTCACACAGGGAAAGCTCCCTATAGCATAAAACTCTGCCCTATGAAATCATGGAACATATGCTTTTCGCTCTGTGGGTACGTCTAGACTGCCCGCCGTTTCGGTGGGTAACGATTGGTTTCTCGGGGATCGATATATCGCATCTCATCTAGATGTGATATATCGATCCCCGAAAGTTCTCCCGTTGACTCCGGAACTCCACCAGTGCGAACAGCGGTAGCGGAGTCGACAGAGGGAGCCGCAGATGTCAATCCCACGCCATGAGAGCGAGAGGTAAATCGATCTAAGATACTTCGACTTCAGCTACGCTATTCACGTAGCTGAAGTTGTGCATCTTAGAGTGATCCCCCCAGTGTAGACCAGCCTTGTGAAAGCATGTAAAGAATCCCAAGTGCTGGAGGACAGGGTTTGGGTCTAGAGCGACCTAGACAAAGTGGAGGATTGGGCCCAAAGAAATCTGAGGAGGTTCAACAAGGAGAAGTGCAGAGTCCTGCATTTAGGATGGAAGAATCCTATGCACTGCCACAGACTGGGGACTGACTGATAGCAGCCTTCAACTACCTGAAAAAGCAGCAGTGTGGGCTTTCTCCTGGCCACTTTTGCTGGGCTGGGCAGGGAGCCTGGAGGCCTTTCTAGAAGAGCACTGGGAACTGAGCTAGAAAAACCAATGTGAAAACCAGAACCTCAGGTTTAGACTCATTTATTTATAATATTAAATCTTCAGTTCTAGTGTCGCAGTCAATGCAATTGCTTCAGCCTGATAAGTTTTCCCTTTGGGAAACTAACTTCTCTCCAAGGGGAGTGGAGAGAAAGTACTTTTCAGAGTCCGAGAGAGACAAGGCGGGTGAGGGTAAGAGCTTGCAGAGGACCAACCTCTGTTGGTGAAAGAGACAAGCTGTGGAGCTAACCCAGCACCCTTCTTCAGTTCTGTGTAGCCTGGAAGGTCGTCTCCTCCATAACCAGCAGTTAGAACATAAGAACAGCCACACTGAGTCAGACCAGTTCATCTAGCCCACTCTCCCGAAAGTGGCCAATGCCCGGCGCCCCAGAGGACCCCTGGGACCAACACGGATACAACACCACCACAAACAAGGTTAAAAGTCAATGCACAGGGGAGAAGGATCTTGTGTTTCATTCCTTATATCATAGGGTACGTCTTCACTACCCGCCGTATCAGTGGGTAGCAATAAATTTCTCGGGGATCGATATATCGCGTCTCATCTAGACGTGATATATCGATCCCCGAACGCGCTCATGTCAACTCCGTAACTCCACCAACGCGAACGGCGGTAGCGGAGTCGACATGGGGAGCCATGGACATCAATCCCACGCCGTGAGGACGGTAAGTAATTCGATAGAAGATACTTCAACTTCAGCTACGTTATTCACGTAGCTGAAGTTGCGTATCTTATATCGATTTCCCCCCGTAGTATAGACCTGCCCATAGTCCCATCATGTGGCCATTTCCTTTTCTTCCTTTCTGTTAAAAGCTTTGGTGTTTTGCACAGAAACATTATTTCCCCAGGAGAGACCCAGGAGTGGGGGCTGCATTCCTGTACCAAACAGTCACTGGAAGGGGGCAGACAAAGGCCTATTAGGACCAGGCATCCGTCACTGTCAAAAGATCATCTCCCTCCTGCAGGTCACTGGCAACCTGAATTTGTTCCTTATCCTCCCAGAGTCTGGGGGCTGGAATCAGCACTACCCAGCCCCTCCGTATGTAGCAGGAACAAACACAAACCTGGTCTTTAAAACAAGCTGTTCCCTTCCTTCTCGGGGAAGATTTTTCTGTGATTGAAGTTGAGCTTCAGTTCCCCTCTCCTAGGGGTGGGGCTGGTGTGGGGCCAGCTCCCAATGAGCTCTGTTTTCACCTTTGCCCCCTTTCAGTCACTCTGGGATGGTAACTCTGCTCTCAGCTGTCAGGCAGCTTCCAGCCCATCCACCCTACTCACTAACTCCATGGTCTTATGTCACTCCCTCTGCCAGCACACACAGCCTCCAGGAAAGCTACTCCTACCAGATGCATTGGTGGTATAGTGGTGTGCGTAGGTGTCTTCCAAGCAGTTGATCTGGGTTTGATTCCCAGCCAATACGCTAATGGCTTTTCTCTTCTGTTGTTTCCTCATCTGGATGTGGTTTAATTTCACTCACATTGTGTTACAATCACATTATCTATAGAATGAGACAATAAATGTGTCAAAGTCCAGCAGGTCATACAGGATGGAGGCACACAAGGGGCTGGAATGTGTCATCTGAGAAAGACAGAACCCTTGGAAACCTGCATCTCCCATCCCCTGGCCTTGCGTGTTATGATTCCAGCTGCGTGAGCTGTTTGTAGGATGTTCCGGCATGATGGGGAAATGAAGTTTTGAGTCAGTTTTTGCTCCTGCAGGTTCCTTTGCTGTTACAATTATAATGACATGAACAAAAGGGAAGCAAAATAAACATAAACCCCAAATTGCAATACAGGTGGGGAAAGGGAAGATCATGGTTAAGCCAAACACGTCAAAATAAAAATTAATACTAAAAAGGTGAGGAGGGAAGAGATCAGGTATGTGGAGATCCCCTTGATATTTCAACGCACATTGTTAGAATCTAAGTTCAGACTTGACACTGGAAAACCTGCAACTTCCTGTCTCTCTGAACACCTGTGATGAGCAAGATGGAGTTGGGACACCTGTTCTGGTTCAATCATTTATTGTCTCTCTGTTCTCTCCTTCTTCTCCCCCCAATTCCTCGTCTCCAATGTCTCTGCCTTTCTCCTCTTGCTCCCTCTCCCCTGCCCTTTCCAGGAACTCAGTCTACAGCAGTTAGGACAAGCCAGAGCTCCCATGTTCTGCACATGAGCCTGTGTCAGAGGACGTGGGACCCCGGTCAGAACCAGTCACCTGATCAATATGACCCTTTATGGGTGACTTCTCTGCCTACTCTGCAATTTACACACACACACACTGAAGGGGGTGGGGGTACAGCTCTGACTGAGAGGCCCCACAGGAGAAACTTCAGCCCAAAGACAAATTTGTGTGAAATGCTGAGAAGTGAAGAGCCCCCTTCCCCTCCCCCCAAATCCCCAGAACTCTAGTGTCACCCCCATGGCACCAGCACAGGGAACCCAGTGAGATGGGGTTACAGAATACAAGGGGGGAGGCAGCAGGGAGAGAGGTGACAGGGAATCTCTCTTTTTCTTTCTCTCGTCACTTTCTGTTCTTCTCTTTCCTTCCAGGAACTGCAGTCACAGCAGGGAAGGGTTTGTCTCCGTGTCTGTCACGGAGGTGGTGGAAGTGATGGATTCTGTGACTTCCTGCAATCTCCGTGACTTCTGCAGTGGGCACAGTGGCTGACTCCAGGGCCACTCAATCAACTGGCTCCAGGGACCGCCCAAGCAGCGGCCAATGCGGCTGGCCCTGGGGACCACTTGACCAGTGGTCCCGAGGGCAGCAGGAGCAGCCACAGCTTGGTGGCCTCTGGCAGCACTTCTGGGGTGGCCAGAGCAGCAGCTGGCCCCCTGGGGCTCCCCCCTGCCCTAGCAGCAGCTGGAGTGGCAGCGACTCTCAGGGCTTCTCCCCTGGTAGCTGGTGCTCATTATCCATCAAATAAATCAACACGCTTCCCCCTGCAAGTGGATTTAGCCCGGGACCCTCAGAGTCAGCAGCTGTTACACCCCCACTGAGATCTCTGGTCAGGTGTCCTAGTGCCAGGAGCCTCCGATGTAGATCCTAAAATAGCGTTTTTGCACCAGGGACAGCTGAAATTTTGGACCAGACATTGTAGCTCCTCTGTTATTTTACTGAATTGCTTCAAAACAGCAAGTGTAGAAAGTCTCCTAAGTGCCAGGCTCTCTGCCATGGAAAAAGTTGCCCCTGCTCTGCAGGAGTCTGTGCGTTTCACCCAGCAACGTACACACCTGCTCCGCACTGAAGGGGGGGTCAGACAGTGACGGTAACGCAAATCTTCCGACTAGTAACCCAGGTCCCTTTCTTTAACCCAGGACGTGCTAGTCACCTGTTAGCCATGGCGTTATCTTCACCTTCAAATACCTCTCAGGACATTGAACAGAGGGAGTGAACCCCCCCAAATGGCTCCCTGTTGAGGCGTTGTACCGGACCTGCCCCTGGAGACTGTCTGGTTTTATACTCTTAGAGCTTTTTCTCTTCAAACCCCTTATTCCAATCTCTGGGCCAACCTCCGCATTTCAGAGTTTAGAATTTACTCTCATCACCCTCCTATGGCACTTTCCATGTGAATTGGGCAAAGAAAGTGGGGGAAGCTCCGTGGCTAATGAAAACCAACGTTCTGGGTGAGGCCTGAACTCACACCCACAGCTGTATTTCCCCCTGCATGAGCCACTATAGGTGCTTCTTAGACAAACTTGGGCTGTCGGTGGTTATGTGTGTCTGTGCTTCACCACTTTGGCTGCTCTGTGAAAAGCTGATGGTTCAAACAGAAGCTGGTGGGGGTTTGTTTTGTTTTAAGCAATTAGAGTCTAGTACATTTTAACAGGCAGAAAATGTCCTATTCTGGTCTAGCCTCATTTGACTCCTTCTGTCCATCTTCTTCCTTCGCCCTCAGTGTCTTTCCTTCCCCATTGGGGACATGCAGAGATGAACCCCAGTCAGTCTGTGTCACAGAGAGTCTGTATCTCCTAAGGAATGTGGGTGAAGGATTCCAGCTGAATTAACGCCGCTCACCTGGGTTAGAAACATTTGTTTCTTTCGAGCAGATAGTGGGAAATGGGACATTAATTCAGAGCCAGGAGGCAAGGCAGAGGCTTCATGATCTTGATCTCCAGGAAGGGAGAGAGGATCCCCAGGAAGGAACAGAGCTTCCTTTAGACTCAAGCTGGGTCTCCTGGAAGTTGGAAAAGACCCTTGGTCACTGAGGATCTCATGGGATCGTGCTGCTCCAGAGGCTCGAGAGTCCTGGGTGCAGGGAGGGTGTCACTGCACAGTCTGAAATGGAAGGGAGGACCCTGGAAGGGAAGGGGAGGAACAGAAAATGGAGAGGAATGAAACAGAATAAACGCCTGTTCTCTCTCCCCTCCCCAACCCAGCAAGAACTGTTATCAGTGGGGAAACTCCCCACGATGAATGGCAGAGACCACAGAGACATTTGCCTCATGCTGAGAAGTAAGGTGACCAGACACCAAGTGTGAAAAATCAGAGTTTCACCAGATGCATTGGTGGTAGAGTGGTGAGCATAGCTGCCTTCCAAGCAGTTGACCTGGGTTCGATTCCCAGCCAATGCAATGATATGATGATTCCTGTCCTGAGAATTGGTTTAATTTCAGTCATGTTGTATCAGTTTATCAATGGAATGAGAAAATCAGTGTCCCAAATCCCAACAGGTCATTAAACACCCAGTGGAGGAAGAAAGGGGTGGGACTATACAATGAGCAGTTGGAGTCATCCTGGTATTACAATGCTTGGTTGATTTTTTTTTTTTAAATTCCTTTACTTCCCTCTCCCTTTTAGACTCAGAGCCTTTAAGGTCAGAAGGGACCAGTGTGATCATCTTGTCTGACCTGCTGCACCTTGCAGGCCAAAAGACCCCACCCACCCACTCCTGTAATAGACCCGGGAGGGGAGGCAGCTCCGTGCACTGCCCCTACCCCAGGCAGCACATGGAGGCCCTCTGCTCCCCTCCCCCCACAACGGGTGTGCAGAGATGTGCCAGCAGCATTAAGGTGGCTCCCTGCCCACTCTACCTCCGTCCCTCCGTGCCGCTCCCAGAAGTGGCTGGCATGTCCCAGCATCCCCAGGGGTGGGGGGAGTGTCACCACATGCTGACCCTGCCCTGAGCACCAACTCTGCAGCTCCCATTGGCCAGGAACTGTAGCCAATGGGAGCTCTGGGGGCAGCGCCTGCAGACAGCAGCACATGGAGATCCCCTGGCCCCACCCACCTAGGAGCTGCTGCCAGAGGGTTGTGTGTACTGGTCACTTTGGGAGCTGCACCACCCCTCCTGCACCCCACCCCCAGCGCAGAGCCCACACCCAAATTTCCTCCCAGTGCTTTGCTTGTCTTTCTTTTACCAGAACCATCCTTCTTCTCCTGGGCTGCAAGTAGCCACCCCTGGGAAGCCAAGAGGCAGGCACAGGATTCTGCAAGGTAAGTGTCCCCGAGCACCGCGATGGACGGTGTGATGAAGGTAAGTCTTCCTGAGGCACAATGAACTGCAATGCAGCGAACCACTGGCCAGGTGGTCGGGGCGAAGGGTAGTCACTGGAGGTACAAGCTTGTGAGTGACTCCTGAGCACAGGGCCCCTTCCCCTTTAAGGACCTGCTCCTCATGGCCTGCGACTGGAGAGGACTTGGCTGCATCTGGTGGGTCACACTCCACCTCAGCCAGTGTCCATGTAGTGTCCATGCTCTGGGTGTGCGATCGCTGCCTAATTAGAGTCCCAGACACCTTGTCTATCTAGGAGCTCTTCTGATCTTCCAGCCGTTCAACGAGCCCATTCATCCCACAAGCATTGCAGGAGGGAGCGGGAGGGAGAGGGGAAAGCCACTTCACAGGCATTCAGAGAGGAGAGGAGACAAAAATGGGAATGGGGAAGTATAACAGACCTATTGAGCATAGAAATCACTGCTGCTCCTACAACAGCAGGGACAGGCCACTTGGAGTTGGGAAAATTAAGCCATCATGTTTCTGTTTGGTTTTGAACCAGAGACCTTTCGCATGTTAGGCAAACGTGATAACCACTACACTACAGAAACTCTGTTACAGAGCTTTCCCTCCCTTCATAAGAATAGAAGAATGGCCAGACTGGGTCAGACCAAAGGTCCATCCAACCCCATATCCTATCTGTCAACAGTGGCCAATGCCAGGTGCCCCAGAGGGAGTGAACCTAACAGATAATGATCAAGTGATCTCTCTCCTGCCATCCATCTCCTCCCTCTGACAAACAGAGGCTAGAGACACCATTCCTTACCCAGGCTGCCTAATAGCCATTTATGGACTTAACCTCCATTAATTTATCTGCAAAAATAATGAGTACTTATGGCACCTTAGAGACTAACAAACTTATTTGAGCATAAGCTTTCGTGGCCTAAAATCCACTTAATCAGATGCATACAGTGGAAAATACAGCAGGAAGATATATATATACACAGAGAACATGAAAAAATGGGTGTTGCCATCCACACTATAATGAGAGTGAGCAGTTAAGGTGAGCTATTATCAGCAGGAGAAAAAAACTTGTAGTGATAATCAGGATGGCCCATTTCCAACAGTTGACAAGAAGGTGTGAGTAACAGTAGGGGGACAAATAAACATGGGGAAATAGTTTGACTTTGTGTAATGACCCACCCACTCCCAGTCTTTATTCAAGCCTAATTTAATGGTGTCCAGTTTGCAAATTAATTCCAATTCAGCATCTCTTGTGGGAGTCTGTTGTTGAAGGTTTTTTGTTATAATATTGCGACTTTTAGGTCTGTAATCGAGTGACCAGGGAGATTGAAGTGTTCTCTGGCTGTGTTTGAATGTTATAATTCTTGATGTCTGATTTGTGTCCATTTATTCTTTTATGTAGAGACTCTCTGGTTTGGCCAATGTACATGGCAGAGAGGCATTGCTGGCACATGATGGCACATATCACATTGGTAGATGTGCAGGTGAATGAGCCCCTGATGGCATTGCTGATGTGATTAGGTCCTATGATGGTGTCCCCTGAATAGATATGTGGACAGAGTTGGCAACGGGTTTTGTTGCAAGGATAGGTTCCTGGGTTAGTGTTTTTGTTGTGTGGTTGCTGGTAAGTATTTGCTTCAGGTTGGGTGGCTGTCAGTAAGCAAGGACTGGCCTGTCTCCCAAGATCTGTGAGAGTGAGGGATTGTCCTTCAGGATGGGTTGTAGATCCTTGATGATGCACTGGAGAGGTTTTAGTTGGGGGCTGAAGGTGACGGCTAGTGGGTTCTGTTCCTTTCTTTGTTGGGCCTGTCCTGTAGTAGGTGACTTCTGGGTACTCTTCTGGCTCTGTCAATCTGCTTCTTCACTTCAGCAGGTGGGTACTGTAGTTGTAAGAACGCTTGATAGAGATCTTGTAGGTGTTTGTCTCTGTCTGAGGGGTTGGAGCAAATGCGGTTGTATCTTAGAGCTTGGCTGTAGACAATGGATTGTGTGATGTGGTCTGGGTGAAAGCTGGAGACATGTAGGTAAGTATAGCGTTCAGTATGTTTCCGGTATAGGGTGGTGTTTATGTGACCATCGATTAGCACAGTAGTGTCCAGGAAGTGGATCTCTTGTGTGGATTGGTCCAGGCAGAGGTTGTAGGTGGGATGGAAATTGTTGAAATCATGGTGGAATTCCTCAAGGGTTTTCTTTTCCATGGGACCAGATGATGAAGATGTCATCAGTGTAGCACAAGTAGAGTAGGGGCATTAGGGCACGAGAGCTGAGGAAATGTTCTAAGTCAGCCATAAAAACGTTGGCATACTGTGGGGCCATGTGAGTACCCATAGCAGTGCTGCTGACTTGAAGGTAAACATTGTCCCCAAATGTGAAATAGTTATGGGTGAGGACAAAGTCACAAAGTTCAGCTGTGACATTATCAGGGATACTGTTCCTGACGGCTTGTAGTCCATCTTTGTGTGGAATGATGATGGAGCGTCTACATAGCCAGACAATCCTGCTGTCAGGGTGCCAATGCCTGAGATGATGAGGCATCCAGGATTTCCAGGTTTATGGATCTTGGGTAGCAGATAGAATAACCCTGGTTGGGGTTCTAGGCTGTCTTATTGCCAAGAGACGGAGAAACTCAGCCAGCCGCAGGGGGTGCATAACACCGCCCTAGTGTGGGGGTGACAGCGCCTCCAAGATCCTGACACCCAAATTGGTTCCACTGCTGGTTGTTTTCCTTTTCCGGTGGGACTTTGGGCAAGTTGCTCCCCACTCTAGGGCTCCGTCCCCAGCAGGCAAATGGGGATTTCGTACCTTCCCGCTATTGGAAAGTGCTGGGAGAATCCCCCAGCCAAAGCTGTTCTGACAGCGCTAAGCAGCATCTGACCATTCAAGGTCAGAGCGCACTGCCCAGGAGGAGGAGTGTTTGGCTCTGGGGTTTCACTTCAGCCCAGTCTAGAGAGAGGGGCCTAGCCATGGGGTTTGGCTCAAGAAGACCAAGTCTCCAATTTGTTAAGGGCGTTTTGAATTCCAGTCCTGAGCTCCAAAGTGCTTGGTGTCATTTGCACATTTTAGAAGCATGCTCTCCACTCCATTTTCCAAATCATTCATGAAACTATTGAATAGTACCCGACCCCGGACTGATCCCTGCAGGACCCACTAGGTGCCCCCTCTCCCTTGGACAGCCAAACCTGGAGAAGGGCCCTTGGAGTCTGGGCTTTCAACTAGCTCTGCACCCACATGACACTTATTGCATCTAGTCCGCATTTCCCTCATTTGCTTGTGAGAATGTCCTGCATGGACTGTGTCAAAAGCCTTAGTGACCCTAAGATAGATCCCATCTACTGTTTACCCACCTCCACTAGGCCCGGAACCCTGCCAAAGAAGGAAAGAGGATTGGTTTGGGATGATTTGTTCTTGACAAATCCATGCTCCTCGTCCTAAGAACCAAATTATCCTGTAGGTGCTGCTGACAAACTGTTTAAGAATGTATTGCAGTATCTCTCCAGCTATGGAAGTGAGGCTAGCTAGTCTGTAAGTCCCAGGGTCTCTTTGTTCCCTTTGAAAGATAGGTCCTGTCTTGTTCATGGATGGGAAGATGTTCTTTTTCAGGGATCTCAGATGAGAACTGGGGCACAACACCTGGTTTGTTAAGGCCACAAAAATGGAGGCAGGAACCTCTTCTCTCCTGCTGGCAAAGAACCCCAGGTACCTAAAAGACAGGGACTCACACCCCTGAATGGGCTTTAGAAAAGGCAGTGGTTAAAAAGTTTGGCCCCGACCATTTCTTGTTTCCGCAGACTAGACATTTTAGCAAACTTTAGATTTCCTTGGTGTTAAACACCGTGAAACTCCCCTTTCTCCTTCACAGAGGGTTTTATCGCCCCTTATCTCACTCAGGCTCAGGACTGCCCAGAGTTTGAGAACTCTCCTGTTCCCATTGGGCAGATGGGGAGGAGCCTGAGGTATAGAGAAGGGAAGTGACCTGTCACCAGATGGATCAGACTGAACAGGTTTCAAACCTCCAGGAGGCTCTTACCTTCTAAACAGGGACGGCTGTTTTCTAGTAAAATCACTAAAAGGGAAGGAGAAAACTCGAAAGAGGTTCCTCCTGGCGCTCACGTCCGTGAACCCAAATACTCTCTCAGTCCTCAAAGAGAGACCTGGAGAAGGAGACTTGTTGGAGCAAAGCCACAGGGGTCTCTGAGGTTTCCCTGGCCCCTCGTCCCGGTCCTGCCTGGCTGATGTCAGCATCTCTCTGTGAGGTCACCACCTTCCCACCACCTTTGACCAATAGTCTGAGGGCCTGCAAAAGGCCTTTGTGATGTCACTGCCACACCCCTCCCTTGCTGTGCCAATGTCCTGCCCCTGGCCAGGCACTTTGCAGGTTTGAGCTACTCCCTGTGGATCACCCCACTCAAGGAGCGTTCGTTCTAGGCAGCAAGCCGGCTAGACAGGGAAACATCAGATGCTGCTCCCAATGCTACACTCAGTTTTTCAGAAATGAGTCGACTTTATGGCCAGAAGAGACCATTAGAGCATCTAATCTGACCCCCTGCATATCACAGGCCTCCTGTATGACACAAGAGCTATTTTGGGGGCAAACACATTGCAGAAAGGCATCTAGTCTTCATGAAATGACATCAGGAGATGGAGAATCCACCACTTTCCTTGGTAGCTTGTTCCTGTGGTGAATCATCCTCGCTGTTGAATATTTGTGCCTTAGTTGTAATATGAATTTGTCTCTTTTCACCTTCCAGCCATTGGGTCTTGTTATTCCTTTCTCTGCTATTTTAAAGAGTCCTTTAATACCCAGTATTTTCTCTCCATTAAGGCACTTCAAGACTTCAATGAAGTCACCTTTCAATCTTCTTTTGATAAGCTAAGCAGGTTGAGCTCTTTCAATAGCTCACTAGAAGGCATTTTTCTCCAGCCCTCAGAACATTTGGTGGCTCTTTGCTGCCCCAGCTCCAATTTCACAACATCTTTTTCAAACAAGGACACCAAAACTGAAGGCAGTATTCCAGTATCAGTCTCACTGATTCCGTGTCAGGGGCAGGGGTGGGGGGCGGGCTGGCGGCAGGGCAGGGGGATGCAGCAGGGGTTGGCTGGAGCCGGGGCGTGCGGGGCTGGCTGGAGACAGAGGCTGGCTGCAGGGAGGGCAGGGGGTGGAGGGTTGCTGAAAATGTACTGAGAGGTATTTTAAGGTGAAGATAACACCATGGTTACCAGGTGACTGGCACATCCTGGGTTAAAGAAAGGAAGGGACCTGGAGTTAATAGTCTGAAGTATTTGTGTTACCAACCCTGTCACTGTCTGACCCCCCTTCAGTGCGGAGCAGGTGTGTACGTTGCTGTGTGGAACGCACAGACTCCTGCAGAGCAGGGGCAGCTGTTTCCATGGCAGAGAGCCTGGCACTTAGGAGACTTTCTTGACTTGTATCAGAGGGGTAGCCGTGTTAGTCTGGTTCTGTAAAAGCAGCAAAGAATCCTGTGGCACCTATAGACTAACAGACGTTTTGCAGCATGAGCTTGTGGTGAATACCCACTTCTTCAGATGCAAGTGGTGCATCTGAAGAAGTGGGTATACACCCACGAAAGCTCATGCTGCAAAACGTCTGTTAGTCTATAAGGTGCCACAGGATTCTTTGCTGCTTTTCTTGACTTGCTGTTTTGAAGCAATTCAGTAAAATAATGGTGGAGCTACAATGTCCGGTCCAAAATTTCAGCCCCCCTGGTGCAAAAACGCTATTTTAGGATCTAAACAGGAGGCTTCCAGCGCTAGGACACCTGACCAGAGAGCTCAGTGGGGGCGTAACAGCTGCTGACTCTGAGGGTCCTGGGCTAAATCCACTTGCAGGTGGAGGCGTTTCGATTTATTTGATCGATAATGAGGAAGGTGAAGATTTAATCCCAGGTATTTTTAGTAAATGTCATGGACAGATCACGGGCAAAACCCAAAAGCTCATTGCCCATGACCCGGCCATGACTTATACCATAAATACCCCTCATTGAATCGTGGGGAGGGAGGCCCAGGGGGTCCGTGGCACCAGCTGTGGGCGCAGGGAGTCCAGGGGGCCCGTGGCACCATGTACTGGGGGAGAAGCCCCGGGGACCCACTGCCACTTCAGAGGCTGCCAGGTGAGGGGAGCCCCAGAGGCCAGCCCTGCTCCGGCCACCTCGGGACAGGTGCCAGGAGCCACTGAGCTGTGGCTGCTCCTGCCACCCTTGGAAGCACTGCTCAGGCTGTCCCCAGGCCAGCTGCTGGGGCAGCGATGGAGTCAGCCACAGTGGCCACTGCAGAAGCCACAGAATCTATGACTTGTGCAGCCTCCGTGACACAGAGGGATCCCTAATAAAGAGACAAACCCCTCCCTGCTGTGACTGCAGTTCCTGGAAGGAAAGAGAAGAACAGAAAGTGAAGAGAGAAGGAAAGAGAGAGATTCCCTGTCACCTCTCTCCCCTGCTCCCTCCCCCTTGTATTCTGTAACCCCATCTCACTGGGTTCCCTGTGCTGGTGCCATGGGGGTGACACTAGAGTTCTGGGGATTTGGGGAGGGAAGGGGGCTCTTCACTTCTCAGCATTTCACACAAATTTGTCTTTGAGCTGAAATTTCTCCTGTTAGGCCTCTGTCAGAGCTGTACCCCACCCTGTTTGCAGGCGGGGGGAGATGTAAATTGCCGAGCAGGCAGAGAAGTCGCCCATAAAGGGTCATATTGTTCTGGTGACTGGTTCTGACCTGGATCACACGTCCTCTGACACAGGCTCATGTGCAGAACATGGGAGCTCTGGCTTGTCCTAAATGCTGTAGACTGTGAGTTCCTGGAAAGGGCAGGGGAGAGGGAGCAAGAGGAGAGAGGCAGAGACATTGGAGACGAGGAATTGGGGGGAGAAGAAGGAGAGAACAGAGAGACAATAAATGATTGAAGCAGAACAGGTGTCCCAACTCCATCTTGCTCATCATAGGTGTTCAGAGAGACAGGTAGTTGCAGGTTTTCCAGTGTCAAGTCTGAACTTTGATTCTAACAATGTGCGTTGAAATATCAAGGGGATCTCCACATACCTGATCTCTTCCCCCCTCCCCTGTTTTAGTATTAATTTTTATTTTGAAGTGTTTGGCTTAACTGTGATCTTCTCTTTCCCCACCTGTATTGTACTTTGGAGTTTATTTTTATTTTGCCTACCTTTTGTTCATGTCATTATAACTGTAACAGCAAAGGAATCTGCAGAAGCAAAAACTGACTCAAAACTTCATTTCCCCATCATGCCGGAACATCCTACAAACAGCTCACGCAGCTGGAACCATAACACGCAAGGCCAGGGGATGGGAGATGCAGGTTTCCAAGGGTTCTGTCTTTCTCAGATGACACATTCCAGTCCCTTGTGTGCCTCCATCCTGTATGACCTGCTGGACTTTGACACATTTATTATTTCATTCTATAGATAATGTGATTGTAACACAATGTGACTGGAAATTGTTCCAGATGAGGAAACAACAGAAGAGAAAAGCCATTATTGCATTGACTGGGAATCAAACCCAGATGAATTGCTTAGAAAGCAGCTATGCACACCACTATACCACCAATGCAGCTGGCAGAAGTAGCTTTTCTGCAAGCTGTGAGTGCTGGCAGAGGGAGTGACACATGACCACAGAGTTAGTGAGTAGGGTGGATGGACTGGAAGCTGCCTGACAGCTGGGAGCAGAGTTAGGATCCCATAGTGACTGAAAGGGGGCAATGGTGAAAACAGATCTCATTGGGAGCTGGCCCCACACCCGCCCCGCCCCTAGGAGAGGGGAACTGAAGCTCAACTTCAATCACAGAAAACTCTTCCCTGAGAAGGAAGGGGACAGCTTGTTTTAAAGACCAGGTTTGTGTTTGTTCCTGCTACATACGGAGGGGCTGGGTAGTGCTGATTCCAGCCCCCAGACTCTGGGAGGATAAGGAACAAATTCAGGCTGCCAGTGACCTGCAGGAGGGAGATGATCTTTTGGCAGTGACGGACGCCTCGTCCTAAAGGCCTTTGTCTGCCCCCTTCCAGTGACTGTTTGGCACAGGAATGCAGCCCCCACTCCTGGGTCTCTCCTGGGGAAATAATGTTTCTGTGCAAAACACCAAAGCTTTTAACAGAAAGGAAGAAAAGGAAATGGCCACATGATGGGACTAGGACATAAGGAATGAAACACAAGATGCTTCTCCCATGTGCATTGACTTTTAACCTTGTTTGTGGTGGTGTTGTATCCATGCTGGTCCCCGGGGTCCTCTGGGGCTCCGGGCATTGGCCACTTTCGGGAGAGTGGGCTAGATGAACTGGTCTGACTCAGTGTGGCTGTTCTTATGTTCTAACTGCTGGTTATGGAAGAGACGAACTTCCAGGCTACACAGAACTGAAGAAGGGTGCTGGGTTAGCTCCACAGCTTGTCTCTTTCACCAACAGAGGTTGGTCCTCTGCAAGCTCTTACCCTCACCCGCCTTGTCTCTCTTGGACTCTGAAAAGTTTTTTCTCTCCACTCCCCTTGGAGAGACGTTAAGTTTCCCTTTGGGCAACTATCAGGCTGAAGCAATTGTATTGACTATGACACTAGAATTGAAGATTTAATATTATAAATGAATGAGTCTAAACCTGAGGTTCTGGTTTTCACATTGGATTTTCTAACTCAGTTCCCAATGCTCTTCTAGAAAGGCCTCCAGGATGTCTGCCCAGCCCAGTAAAGTGGCCAGGAGAAAGCCCACACTGCTGCTCTTTCAGGTAGTTGACGGCTGCTATCAAACCCCCCTCACTCAGTCAGTCCCCAGTCTGTGGCAGTGCCTGGGATTCTTCCGTCCTATGTGCAGGACTCTGCACTTCTCCTTGTTGAACCTCCTCAGATTTCTTTTGGCCCAATCCTCCAATTTGTCTAGGGCACTCTGGACCCAAAACCTGTCCTCCAGTGCTTGGATTCTTTACATGCTTTCACAGAGCAAAGAGCACATGTTCCATGATTTCATAGGGCAGAGTTTTGTGCTATCGGGAGCTTTCCCTGTGTGAATATGACAGGTGGATCAACATAGAGACAGACTGACCCTTCTCAGGGTGCTGAGGACTGTGAGTCTCCTTGTTGCCACCTGCCACAAGGAAGAGGGAGTTTTGCATTTGGCAGCTGGATGTTAGTGACCAAACTCACCAGCCTGCTGGAACTCAAGGACCCTCCTCTGAGTTACAGCAGCCACCTTAACCCTTGAGTTCCTTCAATGTGTCCCCCTCTGGGGTCCAGCCCAGATCACCATATACTCAGTGAAATCCCAGATCCTCTCTTCCCCAAGTATCCCAGGTTACTAGTTTTACTGTGGACCATTGCTACTGTATCTCACACAGCACCTGAGTACAGTTATCAAACAAGCAAAAAATTTATTTAACAATGGATAGAGATTTAAACACACAAACGTGAGTGATGGAAACCAACTGTTACCAACTAAACAAAGGCAGAAAATGATAGAATAGAAAGGCCAGCACAAAAAAACAGAGAGAGGAACAATAAGATACTAAAAGGACAATGGTTGGAACTCTCCATTTCTCTCAGTCTTTGGATTGATGGGTACTAGACCTGTAGCAACAGTTGAGGAACCAGGGTAAATTAAATCTAAGGTTTCAGCTGCTAGTGAAGCATTTCCCACACTCAGGGAATTCATAGGGCCTCTCTCCTCCCTGGATTGTTTGATGCCTAATAAGGTGCGAACTGCGATTGAAGGTTTTCCCACACTCAGTGCATTCATAGGGCCTGTCCCCTGTGTGGATTCTCTGATGTTGAGAAAGGGCTGATCTTTGAGTGAAGCTTTTCCCACACTCACAGCATTCAAAGGGCCTCTCCCCTGTGTGGATTCTCTGATGTTTAGAAAGGTTTGAGCTGCTAGTGAAGGTTTTCCCACACTCACGGCATTCAAAGGGCCTCTCCCCTGTGTGGATTCTCTGATGTTTAGAAAGGCCTGAGCTGCTAGTGAAGCATTTCCCACACTCACGACAATCATAGGGCCTCTCTCCTCTGTGGATTGTTTGATGCCTAATAAGGTGCGAACTGTGATTAAAGGTTTTCCCGCACTCAGTGCATTCATAGGGCCTGTCCTGTGTGGATTCTCTGATGTTCAGAAAGGGCTGAGCTGCAAGAGAAGGTTTTTCCACACTCACTGCATCTAATTTTTCTCTTTCGCCTGAGGATATCCTGCTGTGTTGTGGTTTCCATGAGGACCTTCTGAGTTCCCCAACAGGAAATAAATTTATTCACTTTCTTCCCTGGCTGGTTTCCTTGATCTGTTTTTGGTCTGTGCTGAATCTCCCAGGATTTTCCCTGCTCAGGACTCCTGGACACATTCCTTTTCGATCTTTGCGATAATGCTCTGTTTTTACCCACTGGCTCAACATTTTCAGGCTGAGAATTCTGCTCCTCTTTCTCACATGCCATTGCATCACCTGCTGTGATAGAGACAGAAACCTCAGACAGGAATGGAAAGGGGAAGACCAAACAAAAACAAGTGCTGAAGACAGGTCAAATAAAAATCAGGAACTGAGGGGAGTTTGACTCCCCCAAACTCTTCCCCCAAATAGGAGAGAGGAGGATGAATTCAGCCTTCACATCCCATCCAAATATGCAGGGGGAAGGGAGGAAGCTACTGCCTGGTGTCTGTTAGGATCTATAGGAAGCCATGAACTATATTTTTCCCTGAGGATATGACCCCTGCAAGGGACAATAATGAACTGAGAGACCTCCCCAAGAGCTTTGTAGGGCATCCCAGATGTTTCCTTCAGGCACTTACAGATTCTGAGGTGGTTTAATGTTTCCTCACCTGTGCAGGGATCTCTCTTTCCTCTGAACCCTGGAGGTCTGGGACCCATGGCTGTTCCCCTTGTTCCAGCTGAGAGATCACATCACGTTGGAAAACTAGAAACCCTGCTCAGATGAAAGAAAACAAAGGAGTTCAGTTGATTTCATAAGACTTGGTCATAAAAAAACATTCTATTAATTTAACTTCAGTGCTTAGTGTGACCTGGTGCAGTTCTCACTGAAAATGCCAAAGTTAGGGCAGGCTGAAAAGGGAGAGCAGATGCTCCCAAATCTGGTGGTTAACACTGAAGTTAAACTCACTGACCAGTCACACACTGTGCTTCTGATCCCCCACACGGGTTGTTGAGAAGCTGAAAAAAGAAATCACACAGCCCCTTTTATTCCATCCCAGGTCTCTGGTTCCTAATCAGCAGCGAGGTCCAGTACAGTGAGAGGTTATTTAAAAACTCTGCTCACATAAACAAAGTGTTCCTCTGACCCCAAAGGGTCAGCCACATCACCAGGTCACTATAGGTTTGGATATTACCCAAAATTCCATCCTTCCAGCCAATCCTTTAGCATCTAAACTAAAGGTTTAAATGAAAGAAAGACAGAAAGAAGTTAAATGGGAAAGCAGTCAGATACATTCCAAAATGGATATATCAGGTTCTTAGCAGTATTGGTGAGTTGAAAGTCCGTCTGGAACACATCCACAGATTGGATGGGTCATTCACTCCTTTGTTCCAGGGTTCAGTTTGTAGAGAAGTTGCTCCAGAGGTAGGAAGGGGGATTGAAGACAGAATGGAGATGATGCAGCTGCCCTTTATATTCCTTTTGGCATGTGGCCTGTACTTCCTGTGTCCCAAACACAAGCTTCACAGCACGTGGCATGGAAAAGCCTTGGAGTTCTCATTACACAGGCATACCCCGGCATGTCTTGCTGACTCAATAGGTGTATCCCCTTGGTCCTTTCCATGGGCTCATTGTACAGATGATGACCCTCACTGGGCCATCAAACAGGCTAGGCAGTGTTGATTTCAATATGTCTGGGGGTGTCACCCAGAAACACTGCACAAGTCTGGAAATACAGATATACCCTACATATCTATAACTCACAATACAAAGGTGATACAAACATAGAAATAATATTATCATACTTGGCAAATCATAACATTTTTACTGACACCTTACATGGCATATCTAGCACGATTCATTGCAATTTTATCAGATTATATTATTATTTTATTATTAATACCAAAGTGTCTCACAATTCCATACAGTGTCACACTTGGTAAAAGAGTGAATTCCCAGGACCAGTTCCCCAGGGCCTTGAAGATGCTGAACACTATGCTTATAAGGGATTGAAATACCCACATATCTGCTGGGAACACACACACAGACACTGTGTCAGTCTATACCCCTGTGCTCACTCTTCTAGAAAATCATGATCAATTTTGTACACAGTATGGCTTGTGAGGTACCATTTGAAAACACATAATCTACTGAATATTATCCTCCTGTTAAAATGTGTAGTAACACTGTATGTAAAGATATGAGATTTTACAGTATGAGATTACTGAAAATGTTACAATTCTGGAAGTGATGGTTGCCCCACCCCCACCATTCCCATGGGCAGCAGGGAGCCCTTTGAGGAGCTGATTAAAAGGGAGGGGGAGGGGGAGCTGAAAGGTCCCTGGATAAAGGAAGGGGGCAGCAGTGGGGGATGGGCGGGTGACTGGCAACTGATGGTTGGGGGCAACTGTGTTGGTAGTTAGGGGGCAACAACTGGGATTGGGAAACAGGGGTCTGGGCAGTCCCCACGGGGGACACGTGCGCCTCCCTTCCAGTGATGAGCTGCTAAAATCTTAACAACCGGTTCCCTATAGAAAGTTCTGATTTAAGAGATGTGCCACAGTATGGATTTTTTGTACCTATTGGGTTACCATATGTCCGTATTTTCCCGGGAGGTATTTTTAAAATTTACCACCCAGACAGCGATTTAAGAACCTAAAAGCCTGACATCTCTGAGAAAATAGAGCTGTATGTTAACCCGACTTACAGTTCTTTTTTACAAAGATGGGCCTGAACTAGAACTGAGCTCCGTTTCCCATGTGTGGGTCCCCGCCACTCCCTGGGGTGTGCTAGGGTGACCAGATGTCCCCATTTTATTGGGACAGTCTCAATTTTGGGGTCTTTTCTTATATAGGATCCTATTACCCTCACCTCTGTCCTGATTTTTCACACTCGCTGTCTGGTCACACTCGGTGTCCACGTGTGTGTCCTGCAGCTCCCTGCCCCCCTCATTGAAGCAGGTGTGCAGGGTTCGTGCCCTGAGAACTGCAGGGCACCAGTGGCCATGGGGCTGGCTGCAGACAGGGGCGTGGGGCAGGGCTAGCTGGAGGCAGGGAGTGAGACACGGGCTGGCTGCAACAGGGGCTGGCTGTGGGCAGGTGGTGCAGACAGGCTGTGGCGGGGAAAGGGGCTGTGGCAGGGGTTGGGGGTGGCAGGGGCTGTGGGCAGGGGCTGTGGCAGGACAGATGGCAGGGGCTGGCTCTGGCCAGGGGGTGCAGACAGGGGCTGGCTGGAGGCGGGGTGGCAGAGGCTGCGGGTGGGGACGGTGGCAGGGGCCAGCTGTGGGCAGGAGGAGCGGGGGTGCAGACACTGACACAGGGGAGCAGCTGGGAGCAGGAGGTGGCTGTAGGCAGGGGCTGGCGGGTGCAATGGGGGTGGCAGGGCAGGGGTGCAGGCAGGGGCTGGCTGGGGCAGGGAGGGTGGCAGGGCAGGGGTGCAGACAGGGGCTGGCTGTGGGCAGGGGGTGGCAGGGCAGGGGGTGCAGACAGGGGCTGGGGCAGGGAGGTGGCAGGGCAGAGGGTGCAGACAGGGGCTGGGGCAGCAGGTGCAATGGGGGCAGGGCACAGGGTGCAATGGGGGTGGCAGGGCAGGGGTGCAGATGGGGTAATAGGATCCTATATAAGAAAAAGACCCCAAAATTGAGACTGTCCCAATAAAATGGGGCTGGGGCAGGGCAGGGGTGCAGACAGGGGCTGGGGGCAGGGCAGGGGTGCAATGGGGGTGGCAGGGCAGGGGGCAGGGGGGGTGCAGACAGGGGCTGGGGGCAGGGCAGGGGTGCAATGGGGGTGGCAGGGCAGGGGTGCAATGGGGTGGCAGGGCAGGGGGCAGGGCAGGGGCTGGGGCAGGGCAGGGGTGCAGACAGGGGCTGGTGGAGGCAGGGGTGCAATGGGGGCAGGGCAGGGGTGCAGACAGGGCTGGGGCAGGACAGGGGTGCAATGGGGCTGGCTGCGGCGGGGGTGCAGACGGGGCTGGGGGCAGGGCAGGGGTGCAATGGGGGTGGCAGGGCAGGGGTGCAGACAGGGGCGGGGGCAGGGCAGGGGTGCAATGGGGGTGGCAGGGCAGGGGTGCAGACAGGGCTGGGGCAGGGCAGGGGTGCAATGGGGGCAGGGCAGGGGTGCAGACAGGGGCTGGGGGCAGGGCAGGGGTGCAATGGGGATGGCAGGGCAGGGGTGCAGACAGGGGCTGGGGCAGGGCAGGGGTGCAATGGGGGGCAGGGCAGGGGTGCAATGGGGCAGGGGGTGCAATGGGGGTGGCAGGGCAGGGGCTGCAGACAGGGGCTGGGGCAGGGCAGGGGTGCAATGGGGGTGGCAGGGCAGGGGTGCAATGGGGGTGGCAGGGCAGGGGCTGCAGACAGGGGCTGGGGCAGGGCAGGGGTGCAATGGGGGTGGCAGGGCAGGGGTGCAATGGGGTGGCTGCGGCGGGGTGCAATGGGGTGGCAGGGCAGGGGTGCAATAGGGGTGGCAGGGCAGGGGTGCAGACGGGGCTGGGGGCAGGGGTGTAATGGGGCAGGGCAGGGGTGCAATGGGGGTGGCAGGGCAGGGGTGCAGACAGGGGCTGTGGGTGGGGGTGCAATGGGGGCAGGGCAGGGGTGCAATGGGGGCAGGGCAGGGGATGCAGACAGGGGCTGGGGAGGGTGGCAGGGCTGGCTGCGGCAGGGGTGCAGGCAGGGGCTCTGGGCAGGGCAGGGGTGCAGACAGGGGCTGTGGGTGCAGGGGTGCAATGGGGGCAGGGCAGGGGCAGACAGGGGCAGGGGTGCAATGGGGGCAGGGCAGGGGTGCAGATGGGGGCTGGGGCAGGGCAGGGGTGCAATGGGGGCAGGGCAGGGGTGCAGACAGGGGCTGGGGCAGGGCAGGGGTGCAGACAGGGGCTGGGGGCAGGGCAGGGGTGCAATGGGGGCAGGGCAGGGGTGCAGGCAGGGGCTGGGGAGGGTGGCAGGGCTGGCTGCGGCGGGGCTGCAGGCAGGGGGCTCTGGGCGGGGGAGGGGCGCAGACACTCACACGGGGGGGGCGGGGCTGGGAGCAGCAGGAGGCAGCCGGGCACCCACCAGGCAGCAGCAGGAGCCCCAGGGCCAGAGCTCCAAAGAGCAGGAGCAGCAGCAGGGCCAGGAGGCAGCTCACGTGGCTCCTGCAGCGCAGCGCCCCCGCGGCCGGGAGGAGGAATTGCACCTTCCCAGCCAGAGCCCATCCAAGCGACCCGGCCCAGCTCCCCTGCCCCTGCCCTGCCCTGGCAGAGACCCGGCACCTCCTAGAATATCAGGGCTGGAAGGGACCTCAGGAGGTGTCTAGTCCAACCCCCTGCTCAAAGCAGGACCAATCCCCAACGAAATCCCCAAATGGCCCCCGCAAGGAGTCAGCTCCCGGCCCTTGTTTAGCAGGCCAGTGCTCCAACCACTGAGCCATCCCACCCCCACTCCAGGGGCAGCCATGTGCTGGGGAATGACTCAGGGCAACAATTTCCCACCTACACAAGGACAAATCGCTGCAGATCAAACGGGTGGGAAAATGCCCCTCACTAGAGAAGATTTTAAACAGACGTTTGAGACTCATGGGGAGAACGGGGGAAATCGGGGGAGACGGGAGAGCTGATCATTGGAGGGGAAAGGGGAGAATCGCCCCAGATTTTATAGCCCCGTGTGAGATACTGAGCGAGAAAAGGGGCAGAACTAGAGAGAATTTGTATCGGGGGCGAGAGGCAAGTGGCACAAACGGGAAGGATCCAATTAACCCCCCTCCCCCCTTCCCCGCCCGCCCCGCCCCCCCCCCCCCCGGAATTTCCTGGCTGCCCAGAGACAGTTCAACCCCCCCCCCGTGTCCCACTGACCTTCCTCCCTACAACTCCAGCTTCTCCCCTCCTGCCTGACACCCCCATCTCCCCACACCACAGGGGATCCCCACCAGGCCCCAGTCTCTGCCCCCAAATCCCACTGGGGCTGAGGCAGCTCTGAGGCTTCTCCCAGGTTCCCGGGCAGAGTCACTTTCCTGCCCAGCCCCAGTGCCCCCGGGGTCTCTCACTCCCCGGGGGCTCCGTGGGAGGCTGGACACCAGGGATGCAGGACGGCAGGAATGGGGGTGACAGGCCTCCTGTTCCTCAGTCTCACGGCGGGACCGAGGGGGCTCGTCACTCTCCGGCTCGGGAGCACTGGGAAGACCCGACCGTGGAGGGGCCGTCGCTGGAGGGGACGGCCCCGCGCAGGCGCTGAGCACGTCCTTATATCACTTCTGTGGCGGGAAAAGTGCTGAGGAGATGGAACGCTGAGGGCTGGTTTTGGTGGGAAAAACCAGTTTGGACTGGTTTGAGCCTGTCCCCTGATGGTAAACAAGTCCCCTCTCAGAGATGGAGTCCAGGGGTCAATAGTTCATATGCTCCAGATTGGATCTTATTGTAAAGCCAGTGATTTACCTCATAAACATCTTATTAACCAACTAATGGAACCTATTGAACAGTTCATACTTCTCACACCTAACAATGAGATAAAAAAAAGAACACAGACAAACCTTGTCAGTAACGGCTAATGTCCCAACGGGGAAGCACGTGAGCTTGTTGCAGAGCTGCTCCTCAGGGACGGGATCCTCCTGCCACCCCAGCCTCCAAAATCACTCAGGCTGCACTTTCTGCACGACTAGGTGCTGGCTGAGGGGGGCGTGGGAATTGGTGGCCTCTGCTGCAGGTGATGGGAATCTCAGGTATTTAAAGCCATGGCCTAGAGGAGGGAAGTGCCTAACTCCAGAGTCTGCAGCTGCCTAGGGCCAGGGCTGAGGATTTAGAGTTCCTAGTGCAGCCATTGCAAGGTTCAAGCAGGCTCAGCCCTGCCATTGCCACCCCTCCTGCGGCTAGTAGCTGCAGCTGGCTAAGGCTGGCCACTGGGAACTGGCCCCATGGCCGTAGCCAGAGAAGCTACACGTGGCTCTGTGACTACTGGGGCCATTAAGCTAGAGCAGCTAAAGACACTGGAGTTAACCTCAAGGAACAGAGGTCACCAGTAGGACAGGAATGTCAGGGGGAGGAGGGAAAGAGGGAGCAGGTCAGGCTGGCAGAGGAAGCTTCCAGCTGGGTGGGAACATGTCCAAAGTAGAAAGGAAACAAGCATGGGGAGAGGTGGTGGTGACCAGGTAGCAGACTAGCATGTAGATGGGAGCAGAGGGAGAGAGGCTGGTGGCTTCGGATTCCCAAGGGCTAAGTCCTGACTTTGGGGAGATGGTGTTTGCAGGTGGCTGGCTCACATGGCAGGATGGGGGCTGAGGGAGGGATCTGTCAGAACTGATCAGGTGTCTGCTGGCTTTAGAACTCTGAGCTGAGACTAGGACCACATGCCGTGACTGGTGACATGGGGGATACTCGAGACATGGCTAGAGAAGGTCTGAATGAGGAAGGAGATAAATCTGTGGGGAGTTTCCTTGATCACTATGAAAGTTCTGCTCACTGGGGACACTGGTAAACCCACATGGGTGTACAGCTCAATGAGAAAACCCGGGGGCTGAGGGAGCTGTGTATGGCAATGCGTACAGTCATGGAGAGGTGTGTGATCAAAATGAAAAATGTCTCTGAGGTTCAGTACCGGGTATGCTATGGCACCAATGGCACAGCCCCACCAGGCCCACACTCAGAGCCCACAGTGACTATATAGGGGCCTACAAATATGTTTGGTGCTGGGACCCACAAAAGGTTAATTCAGTCCTCACTGCCTGAGCACTATTTCAGCCCCACATTTTTAGGTGGACCTCCCACAGTGGGAGCTGCAGAGCCCTCCTCCATGACACACACACACACATCCCCTCCTGGTTTTGGGAGGGGAACAGGAGAAAGGACAGAAGTAGCAAGAGAGGAAGAGAAAAGAGGGAGGGAGGGATGGAGGAAAAGGTGAAACAAAAAGGACAAACCCCAATGTCCCCAGTGATTCTTAGGGACAAAATCCCAGGTGCACAATATAATTCTGCCTCCTTAAGTTCATGTTCTCCATGCCTAGAATTCAACTGTCACCAGATGGATCAGACTGAACAGGTTTCAGACCTCGAGGAGGCTCTTACCTTCTAAACAGGGACGGCTGTTTTCTAGTAAAATCACTACAAGGGAAGGAGAAAACTCAAAAGAGGTTCCTCCTGGCGCTCACATCCGTGAACCCGAATACTCTCTCAGTCCTCAAAGAGAGACCTGGAGAAGGAGACTTGCTGAAGCAAAGCCACAGGGGTCTCTGAGGTTTCCCTGGCCCCTCGCCCCTGTCCTGCCTGGCTGATGTCAGCATCTCTCTGTGAGGTCACCACCTCCCCACCGCCTTGGACCAATAGGCTGAGGTCCTGCCAAAGGCCTTTGTGATGTCACTGCCACACCCCTCCCTTGCTGTGCCAATGTCCTGCCCCTGGCCAGGCACTTTGCAGGTTTGAGCTACTCCCTGTGGATCACCCCACTCAAGGAGCGTTTGTTCTAGGCAGCAAGCCGGCTAGACAGGAAAACATCAGATGCTGCTCCCAATGCGACACTCAGTTTTTCAGAAATTAGTCGACTTTATGGCCAGAAGAGACCATTAGAGCAGGCCTGCACAACTCGTAAAGCGGCGAGGGCCACATTCCTCCAAAGAAAACAGCCGAGGGCCAAAACCTCCTGGCCCCGCAGCAACACCCCACCCCAGGGCCGTCCAGCCCTGCAGAAACAAACCCTCCTTCCCCAGCGCTGCCCCACCAAAACAGCTGTGGGCCAAAAAGGAAGGTTGGGGGTGGGGAGGTGATACTTTATTTTAAATCAACCGGGGGCTCCCAGCTGAAGAGGTGGCTGGGAGCCCTCAGGGTCAAATTAAAGGGCCTGGGCCCGGCGGCTGGGGAACCCGGCAGGGCTGGCTCTAGGTTTTTGCTGCCCCAAGCAAAATAAAATTTGGCTGCCCCAGTCCCAGCCCTGGGCTCCCCTGTACCCCTGCTGCCCCAATCCTGGGCTCTCCCACTGACCCACACCCCTGCCGCCCCAGCGCTGGGCCCCTTTCCTCCCCACCAGTGCCCTCCCCACCCTGCTGATGCCCCAGCACTGGGCTCCCCACCAGTGCCTCCCCACACCTCCTGCCTCCCCAGCCCTGGGTCACTGGTAACGCTCCCAGGGCAGGTCATTCAGCAGGAATTTTGGATGTGCACAAAACACAGACAGGATTGGTTCCTATATGCTTACAGAGCTGCAGTAAAGTGGAACAATTTTCAGCTTGTGTGATTGGAGGAGATCTGGATGCATATTATAAAACTGTCCTCCATAAATGAGGAAAAGTTGAGGTGCCTTTATTATTCTTTTGTTCCACTCTTTCTTTCTATGGGGAATTTGCCTATGCAATATCACTGTCTTCCTGAAACAAACAAAAAGGCAATGGCTGTTGAAAATAGCAATTCCAGTGCTAATAAGCATTTCTTGCTCAATTTTATCCTGCTTTTTCTACAGCAAGTTACAGTGGGTCAGTATATTTAATTTGGGAGAAATGATGTAACAGCTGCCCAAACTGAGCTTGAGCACTCCTGAATTTTGAGGTGTTCAAATCTGGAAGGCAGGTGCTCAGGGTGGGGCCTGTGGGCTCCATGGGGGAGCATGGCAGCAATGTGTCTGGAGCTGCATGGAACTAGACACGCTGGTCTGAGTGGCACGGTAAGGGGGCTGGGGGTTGGAGAAGGGTAGGGAGTTCCAGGGGCAGTCAAGGGACAGGAAGCAGTTGGATAGGCATGGGAGTCCCAGGGGCCCGGTAGGGGGTGGGGTCCGGGGGGGCAGGTGGTGGGGGCAGGTGGGGACACGGGGCAGGGAGCCTTAGATCGGGGCGGGGGTCCCGCCTGGCGGGTCGCGCGGGGGTCTTGGGAGGGAGCAATCGGGGACAAGGAGCAGCAGCATTTAGATAGGGGTGGGGCCCTGGGGGGCAGAGGTCTGGGGAGGGGGCAAACAGCGGCTGCATGCCGGGATTCAAACAGCTCTGGGCTGCCCACAGCCGCGGGGAGCCCTGAGCCCTTTAAATCCCAGCCGCGGCTGGGAATCTCTGCGGGCAGCCCAGAGCCCTCTGACTCCCGGCCACGGCTGAGATTCAAAGGGCTCTGGGATCCCCGCGGCTGCGGGCAATGTAGAGCCTTTTGATTCCCAGCCGCGGTTGGGATTTAATGGGCTCTGGGCTCCGCGCCGCTGCGGGCAACCCAGAGCCTTTTAATTCCTGGCTGCGGCTGAGATTTAAAGGGCTCTGGGCTCCCCGCGGCTGCGGGCAACCCAGAGCCTTTTGATTCCCGGCCACGGCTGGGATTTAAAGGGCTCTACGCTCTCTGCTGCTGCGGGCAACCCAGAGCCTTTTGATTCCTGGCCACGGCTGGAATTTAAAGGGCTCTACGCTCTCCGCCGCTGCGGGCAGCCCAGAGCCCTCTGACTCCCGGCCGCGGCTGAGATTCAAAGGGCTCTGGGCTGCCCGCAGAGCGCCGTGTGCGAGGGATTTAGAATCCCCTCGCGGGCCGCACAGTGAGGCTCCGCGGGCTGCATGCGGCCCGCGGGCCGTATGTTGTGCAGGCCTTGCTTAGAGAGTTGTAGTAATAACAGCAGCAAAGAGTCCTGTGGCGCCTTATAGACTAACAGACGTATTGGAGCAGGAGCTTTCGTGGGTGAATCCCCACTTCGTCAGATGCACCAATAGTCCCATATGGTCTAGTGATCAGGATTCCTGGTTTTCACCCAGGGGCCTGGGTTCAACTTCTGCTGTGGGAACCGTGCAGAGCTTTTGCCCAGAGTGGAGACAGGAAATGAAAGGAACAGGAAGGGATCCTGCCAGCAGGGGATTTGGACAGTGTGGGGAGGGGATCCCAGAAGTGGGGGTGGGGCAGTGGTCTGGGGGGAGATGAGGGAAGGATCCCAGCAGTGTGGGAAGTTGAGAGCACAGGCCTGGTCTGGGGGGTGGGGAGAGTGAATGTGTCCCTCTAAACCCACCAACTGCAGACTAGGCAGGACTGGAAGAATTACGTATTTGTTGGTAAATGTAAATTTCTGTGTAAACGCACAACCCAATGGCAAAATATTTCCATCGATAATCATCAAAATTGGCAGATGGGCAAAGTAAGAAACATGCTGCTTGAGAACTTACCCTGTTGTAGGAGCAGCAGTGATCTGTGTGCTCCGTATCACCTGTATCCCCAAAGGTCTGTTACACTTCCCCATCCCCTGCTTGTCTCCTCTCCCTCTCTGAATGCCTGTGAAGTGGCTTTCCCCCTCCCCCCCCTCCTGCAATGCTTGTGGGATGAAGGGGCTGGTTGAACAGCTGGAAGAGCAGAAGAGCTCCTAGATAGACAAGGTGTCTGGGACTCTCATTAGGCAGCACTCACACACCCAGAGCAGGGACACTGCATGGACACTGGCCGAGGTGGAGTGTGACCCACCAGATGCAGCCAAGTCATCTCCAGTCGCAGGCCATGAGGAGCAGGTCCTTAAAAGGGGAAGGGGCCCTGTGCTCAGGAGTCACTCACAAGCTTGTACCTCCAGTGAATGCCCTTCGCCCCGACCGCCTGGCCAGTGGTTCGCTGCATTGCAGTTCATCGTGCCTCGGGAAGACTTACCTTCATCACACCGTCCATCGCGGCACTGGGGGACACTTACCTTAAAGGATCCTGACATCTCCAGTGCCAGGCCTGTCCTGGGAGCGTGAGTATGACACCCCCCTATCCCTTCTTTTGAGCTTAGCTGTCAGTATAATAAACATGCTGCTTTTTGCCAAACTCTGGGGGTTATTAGTTCTCCCTACACTTACTAGCTGGCCCTATTTTGGGTAACAGAAGCAACATTGCTGGGTCTGTCATCGTACCAAAAGGGGAGATGGTTGTCTATGAAGGAGGGTGAAGACTAAATGCATCCGATGAGGATGGGATTCAAACCCATGCGTGCTGAGCACAATGGATTAGAAGTCCAGCACCTTAACGACTAGGCCACCTCATCTGAGCTATCAAGAACGGACAGGAGGAGAAATCTAAGGCCAGCAGAGATAGGGCCACTAAGGAGTTTCCCAATACTAAGCGTAAGCAGGGGCTGAATGAGCTCCCCCCTCACATCTAGTGAGGAGCTGGGGGAAGACTTCAGGAACAGGTTGTGTTTGCATAGACACCCCTACTCTGCCTAGCTATGCAGCATGATGGGGCCGCTTCCCCAAAATGACCAGTTTTGGATGGTGGTGGGTTACAAATCACTTTAGGATTGAGTGGAATGAAATGTTATTCTCCTCCCTGTACGAGTGAAGGGCAGCGGAACGTACCTAGGCCGTCCTGACGGAGGGGTGGGTGGGTGGGGGAGGAATCGCTTTCATTGGACTGCAGAGAAGTGATTGAGGATGTCACCCTAATCCAGTGGTCCCCAAACATTTCACACTGCGCCCTCGTATCCATGGCTGTGGCCCCTCGGAAGCCGCGGTCGAGAACCGGGGCTGGGAGTGGGGCCGTTGCTTGCTGGGGAGAGGGGTGCGGACAGGGGTAAGGGGGTCGAGGCCGGGCTGGGAGCCAGGGGCCCAGGCTGAGGGTGGGGTTGGGGAAGAGCTGGGACAGAGTGGGGCTGAGTGTTGCTCCCTCCCCGCCCTCCATGGGGGCTGGCTCAGGCCCTGGGGTGCCCCCATCAATCTTCCTCTGTGTCCCCCTAGGATTCACGCCCCACATTTTGGGGACCACTGACCCCTACTCACTAAGCAGGGGCTAGTGATGCCAAAGCCCAGGGAAAGGGAGAACAAGTGCGGGGGCCCCAGCACCGGAACCATGGCCCCCCCACTTCTGTGTGTGGCTCCGCCCCCTTCCACACCTTCCACCCACGGCCCCCACTGTCACCTCTGTTCCACCCTTCCCCACTGGCCCCACCCTGTCACTCCTTTACCCGGCCCGCTGCGGCCCGAGACCAGAGAAGCTCTGTGCCCTGCTGCAGCCCCGGGCCGTAGCAGGGAGTGGGAGCTCCTCCAGCCCTGGGGCTGACATGGGGGAGACTTTCCCAGGGGGGCCCAATTTGGCCAGGGCCCCTAGTCATGGGCCCCACTGTCCCCTTGGCGACGCAAGGTTTGGGGAGGCTGAGCCCCCCCGAGCCTCCATTACGAGCCGCCCAGGCTACCTCTGCTCAGTGGGTGGCCAGTCTCCGTGTCTCTGCTGTTCATGCTGGGGAGCCCGGCCGGCCTTAGGGGTGGGGCCCCCGGCAGCCGCCCAGGGCTCCAGGGGGTCAAAGGGCACCGTGTGGCCGTGCAAAGGTGCTCACTGCTCTCCCCTGCCCCAGTGCTCCTCCGTGGCCCCACAGAGGGTGGGGGGAGCGAGGAGCAACACTATGTGCTCCATGCGTCCTGGTCACTTTCCCCTCCTGGGCTGGGCTGTGAGGGGAGCATCAGAAGCTGCTGCTCTCTGCCCTCCCCTGACGCAGCCCGGCTGAGGAAAGTGACCTGGATGCAGGGAGCTCGGATGATGTCGCTTCTCGCCCCCCTGCCCCTGCTAGGGAAGGCTGCTGTGTGGTGTCTCCATGGCTGCACTTTCAGTGATGCAGGTTTCTCGATCCCATTGTTCCAGGGGCATCCTACTAGATTGCCAGCTGCTTTTCAACTGCAGTGTGGAGACTGTGTGTGTGTGGGGAGAGACAGTGTGTGTGTTGGGGAAGACTGAGTGTGTTGAGCTAGGTAGGAGCAGATCATTATTATCCCTACTTGAAAGAGGGAGAAGCTACGTGTGAGAAAGAATTGACTTGTCTGAGGTCACACAGCCAGTCAGTGGCAGAGTTGGGAATAGGACCCAAGAGCCCTGATTTTCAAACTAACCATCGGATTTTGAATTTCAGACATTGAATGACCTGAATAAAGTGCTCTCAGATGAGCTACAGACCAACAACAGTGCACAGGAATTATTCAGCAAGTATTTGAGAACTGCAATGTTAGAGAGAATCATGAACTGCTCAGAGACCATTAATGGAGAGAAACAGCAAAATCCATCAAACATAGAACTGGTTCTGACTTATTTCCTTGGTCTTAAAAGAGAACAAGGACCTGAGTCTCCTCCCTGTCAATAACCCCCTGCTCAGCCAATCAGTGTAGAGACTGAGGACGGGAGGCTGAAGGTTCTCACCAAAGAGCCCAAAGGATGGCCCAGGTCACTGGTGGGGATCACTGCCCGAGCACTATTTCAGCCCCACATTTTTGTGTGGACCTCCCACAGTGGGAGCTGCAGAGCACTCCCCTGCAACACACACACACACACACCCCTCCTGGTGTTGGGAGGGGAACAGGAGAAAGGACAAAAGAAGCAAGAGATGGAGAGAAAGGGAGGGAGAGATGGAGGAAAAGGTAAAAAAAAAGGACAAACCCCAATGTCCCCAGTGATTCTAAGGGACAAAATCCCAGGTGTGGAATAAAATTCTGCCTCCTTAAGCTCGTGTTTTCCATGCCTAGAATTCAACTCTCACCAGATGGATCAGACTGAACAGGTTTCAAACCTTGAGGAGGCTCTTACCTTCTAAGCAGGGACGGCTGTTTTCTATTAAAATCACTACAAGGGAAGGAGAAAACTCGAAAGAGGTTCCTCCTGGCGCTCACGTCCGTGAACCCAAATACTCTCTCAGTCCTCAGAGAGAGACCTGGAGAAGGAGACTTGCTGAAGCAAAGCCACAGGGGTCTCTGAGGTTTCCCTGGCCCCTCGCCCCTGTCCTGCCTGGCTGATGTCAGCATCTCTCTGTGAGGTCACCACCTCCCCACCACCTTGGACCAATAGGCTGAGGTCCTGCAAAAGGCCTTTGTGATGTCACTGCCACACCCCTCCCTTGCTGGGCTAATGTCCTGCCCCTGGCCAGGCACTTTGGAGGTTTGAGCTGCTCCTGTGGATCACCCCTCAAGGAGCGTTCGTTCTAGGCAGCAAGCCGGCTAGACAGGGAAACATCAGATGCTGCTCCCAATGCTACACTCAGTTTTTCAGAAATTATGGCCAGAAGAGACCATTAGAGCATCTAATCATATAATCATAGAATATCAGGGTTGGAAGGGACTTCAGGAGGTCATCTACTCCAACCTACTGCTCAAAGCAGGACCAATCCCCAACTAAATCATCCCAGCCAGGGCTTTGTCAAGCCTGAGCTTAAAAACCTCTAAGGAAGGAGATTCCACCACCTCCCTAGGTAACCCATTCCAGTGCTTCACCACTCTCTGAGTGAAAAAGTTTTTCCTAATATCCAACCTAAACCTCCCCCACTGCAACTTGAAACCATTACTCCTTGTTCTGTCATCTTCTACCACTGAGAACAGCCTAGATCCATCCTCTTTGGAACCCCCTGTCAGGTAGTTGAAAGCAGCTATCAAATCCCCCCTCAGTCTTCTCTTCTGCAGACTAAACAAGCCCAGTTTCCTCAGCCTCTCCTCATAAGTCATGTGCTCCAGCCCCCTAATCATTTTTGTTGCCCTCTGCTGGACTCTTTCCAATTTTCCACATCCTTCTTGTAGTGTGGGGCCCAAAACTGGACACAGTACTCCAGATGAGGCTTCACCAATGTCTAAGCATGGGGCAGGGGTCGCTTGCTAAGGAGTGGGTGGATCGGCTTATGTGGCCTGCATCTTGCAGGAGGTCAGACTAGATGATCATAATGGTCCCTTCTGATCTTGAATTCTATGATTCTAATAGAGGGGAATGATCACATCCCTCAATCTGCCGGCAATGCCCCTAATTATACAGCCCAAAATGCCGTTAGCCTTCTTGGCAACAAGGGCACACTGTTGACTCATAGCCAGCTTCTCGTCTACTGTAACCCCAAGGTCCTTTTCTGCAGAACTGCTTCCTAGCCATTCGGTCCCTAGTCTGTAGCAGTGAATGGGATTCTTCCGTCCTAAGTGCAGGACTCTGCATTTGTCCTTGTTGAACCTCATCAGGTTTCTTTTGGCCCAGTCCTCTAATTTGTCTAGGTCCCTCTGTATCCTATCCCTACCCTCCAGCGTATCTACCACTACTCCCAGTTTAGTGTCATCTGCAAACTTGCTGAGGGTGCAGTCCACGCCATCCTCCAAATCATTAATGAAGATATTGAACAAAACCGGTCCCAGGACTGACCCTTGGGGCACTACGCTTGAAACTGGCTGCCAACTAGACATGGAGCCGTTGATCACTACCCGTTGAGCCCGACCATCTAGCCAGCTTTCTATCCACCTTACCGTCCATTCATCCAGCCCATACTTCTTTAACTTGCTGGCAAGAATACTGTGGGAGACCATATCAAAAGGTTTTCTAAAGTCAAGGGATAACACATCCACTGCTTTCCCCTCATCCACAGCCCCAGTTATCTCCTCATAGAAGGCAATTAGGTTAGTCAGGCATGACTTGCCCTTGGTGAATCCATGCTGACTGTTCCTGATCACTTTCCTCTCCTCTAAGTGCTTCAGAATTGATTCCTTGAGGACCTGCTCCATGATTTTTCCAGGGACTGAGGTGAGGCTGACTGGCCTGTAGTTCCCGGATCCTCCTTCTTCCCTTTTTTAAAGATGGGCACTACAGTAGCCTTTTTCCAGTCATCCAGGACCTCCCCCGATCGCCATGAGTTTTCAAAGATAATGGCCAATGGCTCTGCAATCACATCTGCCAATTCCTTTAGCACCCTCGGATGCAGCGCATCCGGCCCCATGGACTTGTGCTCGTCCAGTTTTTCTAAACAGTCCTGAACCACTTCTTTCTCCACAGAGGGCTGGTCACCTTCTCCCCATGCTGTGCTGCCCAGTGCAGCAGTCTGGGAGCTGACCTTGTTTTTGAAGACAGAGGCAAAAAAAAGCATTGAGTACATTAGCTTTTTCCACATCCTCTCTCCACTAAGTTACCTCCTCATTCAGTAAGGCCCACACTTTCCTTGACTTTCTTCATGTTGCTAACATACCTGAAGAAACCCTTCTTGTTACTCTTAACATCTCTTGCTAGATGTAACTCCACGTGTGATTTGACCTTCCTGATTTCACTCCTGCATGCCTGAGCAATATTTTTATACTCCTCCCTGGTCATTTGTCCAATCTTCCACTTCTTGTAAGCTGTTTTTGTTTTTAAGACGAGCAAGGATTTCACTGTTAAGCCAAGCTTGTCGCCTGCCATATTTACTATTCTTTCTACACATCGGGATGGTTTTTTCCTGCAACCTCAATAAGGATTCTTTAATCCTTTAGAGGATTGGAACTGATTTTAGTGAAGGGACATGTTTGCTAGGTTTTTATGCATTTGCACAGGAAAACATTGAGTGTTTCTATTCATTTCAGGAATCCCTATTCAGTGGAACTCCTGAACATAATGGAAATGCCATTATTTTTGTTGAGGGAAGAGGTTTGTAAGGGGGCACTTGGATTTGAACCAAGGACCACTTGAACTGCAGTCAAACACTCTACCACTGAGCTATACCCCCATGACTGCTGTGTAGGTAAGTCAGAGATCTTAAAGACTTTGAAGGACAGGCCCTGCCTCAGAGATCTCCTGTTCTGTTCCCAGACCACAATGCTTTTAAAAATGGAGTTTGATTAAATTTATAGATCCATGTAAACACCACAGCTTGCACACCCACCCCCATAGCTTCCCCCAGTGACAGAGCTACCACCTCTCGGGGAGATGGATTAACTACACGGACGGGACAGCTCTCTCCCCTCCGCTTAGAGCATCTTCATTATTTATGAATAGGTGGGAAATAAACTCCTGAATGGACAGTAACCAATTTATCAAATATTGCTGGGTCTGCATTCAATATGTGTACCTGGTCGTATTGGCTGGATTAGTAGGAGCATTGCTGGCAGATCGAGGGAAGTGATTATTCCCTTCTAGTCGGCACTAGTGAGGCCACATCTGGAGCATTGAGTCCAATTTTCGTCCCCCCCACTACAGAAACAAATTGGAGAGAGTCTAGGGGAGGGCAACAAAAATGATTAGGGGGCAGGGGACTTACGAGGAGAGGCTGAGGGCAGGGCCGCCCAGAGGGAGGGCAGGGGGGGCAATTTGCCCCAGGCCCTGCAGGGCCCCCATGTGAATACAGTATTCTAGAGTATTGCAACTTTTTTTTATGGAAGGACCCCCCAAAATTGTTTTGCCCCAGGCCCCCTGAATCCTCTGGGCGGCCCTGCCCACTCCACCTCCTTGACTCATTCTCTTCCCTCTGAGGCCCCACCTGTGCTCCGCCCTCACTCCCATTTGACCACTTCCCAGCCCCGCTCTTCCACTGTGGCTGAGGCCTGCTGGTCCACCTTCCGCTCGCTCCTCTCCTCCCCCAAGGCCTCCTTGTGCCTCTCCACCCCCTACCCCAAGGCCTGCCTGCTGCCCCCACCTCTCTGCCCCTCCCCTGAGACCCGCCCTGCCCACCGCCCCCACCTCTCTGCCCCTCCTGAGACCCGCCCTGCCCATCGCCCCACCTCTCTGCCCCTCCCTGAGACCCTCCCTGCCCACCCCCACCTCCCTGCCCCTCCCCTGAGACCCACCCTGGCCACCGCCCCACCTCTCTGCCCCTCCTGAGACCCGCCATGCCCACCGCCCCACCTCTTAGCCCCTCCTGAGACCCACTTGTCCACCTCTTTCCTCGGTCGTCTGTTGTTATTCCTTGAAACACCAAGGATGGAATTAAAAGCTGAGTTTACTCCAGGGTGAGGAAAGAAAGGAGCCACCAACCCCCTGACAAATCTCAGTGCCCCAGAGAAAACCTGCCCCCTGCTATTGCGATCACTGCTGTGCTGGGGATATGGCAGGAAAGGGACTGTCTGAATGATCAAGGCAGGAAATGGACAACAATCTACAGCAATGTCTTTGACCACAAACACACTCGCCTCATGCTCCAGCCAGAAGGGAAATGAGCAGGAATTCTTGCAGTTCAGGCATGGACACACTTACACAATGGCACAGCAGTGTGTGTGTTGTGGAAGCTGGTCTGAGGAAACAACTGGAATTGATCACTCAGTGAGAACAGAACTAGAGTGCAGTGAGAGACACATCTCAACCCAGTAGTTGTGGCTGAGTGGTTAAGGTGGTGGGCTAGAAATCCATTGGGGTCTCCTGCGCAGGTTTGACTCCTGCCAACTTCGGATAAAGTTGTGGTTCTTTAGTTTCAAGGGAGCTGGGTCTTGTCTCACTCTCAAGCTTTGTCTACACTATTCAGTAATGTGGCTTTAAAGTGTTTTAATTAAACAGATGTTGCATGTCCACACTATGCCCCTTGTGTCACCAGAGCACATCCACGCTAGAATCTTGGATGGCCACAGAGAGCAGTGCACTGCGGGTAACTATCCCACTGTGCAACTGGCTGCAGGGTGTTTTGGGAAGGGTTTGCAATGCCTCATGGGCCGGTACAGCATCACATGATGCAGGTTTCTCTATCCCACCGTTCCATGGGCATCTTACTAGATTGCCAGCTGCTTTTCAACTGCAGTGTGCGTGGCGGGGCAGAGACTGTGTGTGTGTGGGGAGAGGGAGTGTGTGTGGGGGGAGAGTGAGTGTGTCGGCACACTGTCTCTATGTTCAGACAGCTGCTGCAAGCAACCAGGCCTGAGGCAGGGGGAGGGGGCAGCCCCAACATCAGCCCCCGCTTCCCTCACTGGCTCAGCTCAGCACAGCAGCCTCTGTCACACGCACACACACACCGCTGCTGCTGAGCTCTGTGTCAGGGGTGCAGGAACAGGGGGTTTAGAGGGCCGTGGCTCCACCACTCTTAACTGGCTGTTAGGACAAATGATGGAGGAGGGAAAGGGGGAGTCTTGGGGAGGGAGAGGAATTCTGTGGGAGTGGCCTCGGGGGGAGAGGTGGTGTGAGTGTGGGTCCTTGGGGAAGGGTTTTCATGGGAGTGTCACAGTTCAGACAATAGTGACCCCCCCACTGTAAGGAAGCTCCCGCCGCCCCTGCTCTGTGTTCGTAGCACGGGAGAGAGCAGCATTCCGGGGCAGTGATTTGCTCCCCGGGGCTCCGCCAGGGGCGCTTGGGAGGCTGCAGGAGCCCTGGGCCCTTTAAATCACCAGCCTGGGGAAGCTGGGCTGGGCTGGCACAGCGCACCCGCTCTTGCCAGTACCCCATACCGGAATGTACCAGCTTACGCTCACTTCTGGAAGGTCCTCACGTGGATCAATAACTGGTTAAAACCAGGAAACAAAGGGTAGGAATAAATGGACAGTTTTCAGGATGCAAACAGGTAACTAGTGGTGCCTGTACTGGGACTAGTCAACATATTCATAAACGACCTGCTGAACAGCGAGGTGACAAAATTTGCGGATGATCCAAAACTACAGAGGATAGTTAAGTCCGAAGCAGACTGGGAGGAGCTAAAAAGAGATTTCACAAAACTAGGTGAAAGGGCAACAAAACGGCGGATGAAATTCAATGTTGATCAATGCAAAGTGATGCACATTGGCAAACATAATCCCAACTACACATATAAAACGATGGGATGTAAAATAGCTGTTCCAACTCAAGTGAGAGATCTCGGAGTCACTGTGGATAGTTCTCTGCAAACATCCACTCAATGGGCAGTGGCAGGCAAAAAGCGAACAGAATGTTGAGAATCATGAAGAAAGGGATAGAGAATAAGAGAGAAAATCTTATTGCCACTGTATAAATCCATGGTACGCCCATATCTTGAATACTGCATGCAGATATGGTCGCTCCATCTTAAAAAAAGATGTATTGGAATTGGAAAAGGTTCAGAAACGGGTATGGAGTGTCTGCCATATGAGGAGAGAATAATAAGACTGGGACTTTTCAGCTTGGAGAAAAGCTGACTAAGGGGAAATATGCTAGAGGTCTATAAATCATGACTGGTGTGGGGAAAATAAGGAGTGTTACTTATTCCTTCTCATAACACAAGAACCAGGGGTCACCAAATGAAATTAATAGGCAGCAGGTTTAAAACAAACAAAAGGAAGTATTTTTTCACACAACGCACAGTCAACCTGCGGGAACTCCTTGCCAGAGGAGGTTGTGAAGGCCAAGACTATAACAGGGTTCAAAAAAAGAGCTAAATCAATTCATGGAGGACATGCTCTGAGCCAGGATGGGCAGAGAAGGTGTCCCTAGTCTCTGTTTGCCAGGAGCTGGGAATAGGTGACAGGGATGGGTCACTTGGTGATTCCCTGTTCTGTTCATTCCTCTGGGGCACCTGGCTTTGGCCGCTATGGGAAGACAGGATACTGAGCTAAATGGACCCAGTCTGACCCAGTCTGGCCGTTCGTATGTCCTTACGTCCTTATGCTCCTTTCATAAGATGCCTGGGATTCTGCCTCACAATGTGTCCCTGAGGTCTCAGCCAAAATGCCCAGACAGGCAAACACTCTGGGCTCCTGAACCCTCTGCCCCCCACCTAGTGCCCTATGGCTCATCCCTGACCCTTGCTGCTGCTCCTTGCTATAGACTGTGAAAGGAGCGGAGGCAGCGCAGGAGCCTTCTGGGGATGCAGATCTGAGGCTTTGGGAGAGACACATTGTCTGAGACATCAGAGCGCTGTAAACCCTGCAGCCACCACCTCAATCCGGGGCCTGTTCCAGTCCTGAGACTGGGCTGCTGCGATCCCTCCCCCAGAGCAGGGCGCCCACAGATTACAGCCTGGAAATAGGCGTGTGAGACTAACTCCTGCTCTCCCTGACAGGGCCTCCCCTAGACCAAGTGGCATCCCAGGCAAGACGTGTCTTCGGTGCCCCCCCCCCATATGTTAAAATTTTGAATATCTTATTTTTCATTGCATTTGTAGCTCAGCTCATGATTTTGACGCACAATTTCGACGCATGATTTTCTCTGTCATATAAGATGATAAATTTGCAGGCTAGGTTCTGTAAACCTGTATTTATTCATGCCATATATAAGCAAATAAAACAAATGCATTTCCTCTGAGCATATAGAAACTTTTTAATTTTGACAGTAACTGAAATGTACTAACATCTAGAAATGGAACTGTCACTAGCACAGCGTGGGCCAGTATTAAATAGTGTTACAGTCGGAGACAGACAGCGTTAGGATGTTAACCCCAGGCCCTTTGTTCAAAGGTCGCTTCTCTCACCTTTCCCCCATGAACTGAAGCGCAGCATTACAGAGATCCAATGACTGACCAATGGCATTTCCAAGTGCTAAAATAGCAAGCGATGTCGGTCTCTCATTGGCCATCAGTGACTGAAGATGTGGTTTAATGAGCCGGAGCTTCAAGGTGAGGGTGGCTCTGTCCACTGCCTTCCATTGCGCTGCTGGGCCCCAAGTCCCTGGTGGCCAATATGTGACGTTGGGAGCAGGGGCGGCTCTACCTTTTTGGCTGCCCCAAGCAGTCATGCGCGGGAGGTGCCCCGGAGCCGCGGGAGCAGCAGACCTCCCGCGGGCATGACTGCAGAGGGTCCGCTGGTCGCGCGGCTCAGCTGGACCTCCCGCAGCTGCGGACGGTTCGCAGGTCCGGCGGCTCTGCTTGAGCTGCCGCAGTCATGCCTGCGGGAGGTCCAGCCGAGCCGCGGGACCAGCGAAACGGCTGCAGTCATGCCGGTGGGCGGTCCGGTCATCCCGGGGCTCCGGTGGACCTCCCGCAGGCATGACTGCGGCAGGTCCGCCGGCCCAGCCTGCCGCCCCCCCGGGAAAAGGCCGCCCCACGCGCGTGCTTGCCACGCTGGGGTCTGGAGCCGGCCCTGGTTGGGAGAAGAGAGTGGGGTGGCAAGTGGCGGCAGGACTTCTGCCACCATGGTCTAGCTGCCCAACTTCCTCCTGGTACTGCTGGCCCCCGTCGCCTTCAAGTAACCCAGGAACTAAGGCAGGAATAGGGCGAGGAAGCGAGTAAAGCCGAGCAAGGAAGGCAAAAGTGAATCTTGTCTTCATGAGCCGCTCGCAATGACGTCCTTTTTCTGTGCCATAGCTGACAACAACATCCCAGACAGAAAAGCAGGAGGCCAAAAAGAAACCGAGCAGCTGCTGAAGTAGTTCAGTTGGGAGCGTGCTAGACTAACAGGCTGTTCTATCCCCCTTTGTGCACGGGTGGGACGTTTTCTGAAAGTGCAGCAGTTTCTTTAACTGCCATGAGTCCCTCATTTCAGGCTATGCAGCAGGAAAAGACAGCATGGGCTTCTGCACCGAGTTGGCCCACCTGCCCTTTCATTCTTCTCTTGCTCTTTGTCAGCAAGGGGAAGAAAAAGAAGCTCTCCCTCAAGCTGGAGTCACAAGGGCGACGTAAGGATGACTTCCTGAGTGCCTGCTCCAGTCCTCTGCTCTGCCAGCTGACCCATTGAAGGGCTGTCACCACTTTCTCTAGGTTTGTCCATCGGTCTGTGCCAGGGTGAGCAAAAGCCAAGCAGATGGAGTTTCTGTAGTGTAGTGGTTATCATGTTTGCCTAACACACAAAAGGTCCCTGGTTCAAAACCAGGCAGAAATATGCTGGCTTCCTTTTCCCAGATCCCCTTGCTGTTCAGGAAGGCCTCCTCCTCCTCCTATTGGCCTGTCCGTGGGATAACTCCAACCCCTGCATGACAGAGGGTGCTGACAGCAGTGGAGAAAGCACCTTGGCATCAGGCTGGAGAACCTAGAGGAGTGCGGCGTGTCACCTTTTGGAGGCTTGTGGCTCGGCCTCCTCTGCTGTTGGAGGTTGGCCGGTGGAGGCCGGCTCTTCCTGCTGGCCTCCTCTGCGTGACTTGCCAAAGGAGGAAGTGAGGCAGGAATGGGGCAAAAGAGGAAAGTCGAGCTGAGGAAGGCAGGGCAGAAGCTAAGCACCTCATTGCGGCTAAATGGGGTTAGTAGAGCATCACCATTCGTTCTGCAAAGCCGGGGGAGGTGCGGTTGGCTGCTGGGAGGCAGAATCATGTGCCTGCCTCTTGGCTTCCCAGGGGTGGCTCCTTGCAGCCCAGGAGAAGCGGGGTTCTGGGGGGACAGAAAAGCAGCAATGGCGAGGCTGAGTGGGCTCCTTTCTGGCCGACATGGTGGGCTGTGGTGGGTCTGGGAGTTGCCTGTAAGCCATAAGTGGACTTGGTGCAGTGAAAACCGCTGCTCCATTCTGGCTGACCTGGGGGCGCCATTGATGACATGGGAGTGGGGGCAGGGCGCTGGCTGTGAGCAAATGGGATCCAGGAAGCCCCAGCCTGCCCCTCCAGGGGCCCAGTCTTCTTCTTCTCTCCTGCCATGGGGAGCCCGGCTTAGAGCCTGCCCAGCATGCACTGCAGCTCAAGCATTAAGCCTTCCTGTGCGGCCTGTGCTGGAGCTGACCCTGGACCCCTGTGGGGCACTGTTGGGGGAAATCCCGACTGCAAATAATTCTGGCCACAAGATCAACCCATTGGGTCGAATGGGGCAAGCTGGAGACCTGGTGCCTTAGTCCGTGGGGCCAGCAGGTCAAGCCATTTTCCTGCATGTGGGGCAGGCAGCCGCTGTGGTTCGCCCTTCCTGCTCCCTGCGCTGCTGCACCCTAAAATCCCTGTCGGCCGGCAAGATGGGCTGGGAGCCTGGTGAGAGGAGGCAAAGGGGTGGCTGAGCCCCCTTGGCCACTGCCCCTGCCCCAGGCAGCCCACAGAGACCTGATGCCTCCCCAAGTGATACACGGAGATGTGCCAGCAACGCTAAGGTGGCTCCCTGCCCACTCTGCCCCCTCCCTCCCTGCCACACTGCTCCTGGAAGTGGCCGGCATATCTCTGCAGCCCTGAGTGCAAACGCCACAGCTGACCCGCCCCCGTATCCCACTGCCTAGGAGCCACTGCCAGAGGGGAGTGTGTGCCAGTCACTTTGGGATCTGTGCTGCCCGAGGTAAGCACCTCCACCCCCGACCACCTCCTGCAGCCCTACCCCTGCCCCAGCACAGAGGCTCTCTGTGTCTTGAACAAGCACTTTCAAGGATTGGCCAAGAACTTCTGCTCTGTTTCTGTGAAAGAGACACAAAAAAGGGAGCCCAACGGACAAGTTTAGTTCGCAAGCACAAACAGGCAGGGCCAAGCCTGGATCTTTCAGTTACTCAGAAGGCTCTTCAGCCAGCTCTTCCCAAAGGCCAGTCTCTATCGGCTTTTGTGACATGATGTACTTCAAAATAGCTCCCTGTAGCTCACATAGTCATCATTCCTATATGGCTGTGATATGTCCTACCAACCATTCCATGTAAGTTATCGTATGAAAAGTCATGATCTGCTGAAATCGGTTATTCTGTCCAAATGTGTATAGCATGAGGGTGTGTGAAGTTATGCATTTTGCTGTATGGTTGTTACTGAAATAGGCTATAATTTTGCTAGTGACCCCTGCCGAGGAGGGTGTTCAACAGCCATGAATCAGCAGAGGAATTGTAATTAAGGGATTTCCAATTCAGTGACAGATGCCCAAACACAACACTGTGGGGACCGCTCAAGTCTATGAGACCACACCAGGAGGATTCCCATCCTAGTGACTCAGCAGAGCCCACCCGGACACGTCTGGGCAAGTGTCTTCTAGACACTTGAACTAAGGATATAAAATAGGAGACTGTGGCATCATGTTTTTGCCTTTCTCCTCCCCCACCTATGCTGGAAGCAGCAGGAATCCTGAGAAAATGAAGGTCATCTGAGGACAGTAATCCAGGTTTTAGGGGAATTCTATGTATTAAGGACGGTAACATCCAGTAGGATGAGAAAATTGCTTGACCTAACTACAGCCTAGTGTAATAAGGTGTAAAGTTTAGATTTTGCTGTGGTCATACAGTGCTTAGTGCTCTGCGTTCTGGCCTCAAGAGCCATGGATGCATGTTGAGTTACGATGACCTTTTCCTTGTCTCCACATTTCTTATGTGCCTCCTTCTGACACTTGTCAGAAAAAACAACTGGTTTCTTTTGCAAGCCTTTGCATTGCAAGGCAGAGGCAGTCTTCTCTGTTTCCGCAAAAGATTCACCAAAAGGTGGGAAGAGCAGACACATTTGTTAAGGCACTACTGGGAGCTGCATCCCTAACTCCACCCAGCAGGTGAGTCACCCAGCTTAGCCACGGTGTGACTCTCTGGGACTTTTCTCCCAACCGCTCCATTTTTCATCAAATGACAATCAAAAGGAAGGTGACATGACATGTGTGTGTGAACATCTCCAGGGAATCACAAGGATGTGTGGCGCAGGCTCTCGTGTTGCAGCAATTGCAGTCGAAGCAACCGCCATGCCAATGCCAGTCATAGCAGTGTTTTCATCAACTCCAGATTTGTGATTTGATTGTTTCCAATGCTTCTCTCCAAAGAAGCCTTTTCCTTAGCAAGCAATGACTTGGATACCAAGGGAGGCCTCTTCTGTTTCCTAGGAAGACGCAGGAAAATGTGAGCAGAGGAGACAAAAGCCATACACCAAGGCACCACTGGGAGTTGAACCCAGGATCTCCTGTTTACCAGACAGGTGCTTTAGCCAGCTAAGCCATGGTGCCTGCCTGAAGAAGGTATTTGCAACTGTTTCATTTGATGGTTCAAGTCAACACCTGCAAATTTGAAAGTACAGACGTTCCCCATTTCCCTCAAGACTTGCAGACCTTGAGGTGTCTGGCTCTCTGTACACACAAAGCCACAGCTGAGTAGACAGAGGGCTTCTAACATGTGCCTCTCCCACCAGTCACTGTGATCAGATAATGGTTAGTGATCTGTGTTTCAGTTGCAGCAACCTCGGCTCAGTTCTGAGTCATGGTAACCTTTCCTTCAGCTCCAGACTTCTCATTTGCCACTTTCCATGTGTGGTGGGCTGTCTGCCTGAAACAAGCAGGAGAAAGATTAAGGCAGCCTTGAAGAGGCTGTGCAGAACCCAGCCTATCAAGAAAGGGCTTATTGGGAGAGCCAATCAGGAGAAGGCTTGCTGGAGCAGCCCATATATAAAGAGCTGCTCAGCACAGCAAGAGTTAGTCACTCCTTGGAGTTTGAGGAGGGAGGATTGGCTGCCAGGAAGGAGCCGGGAGGGCACCATGATCAGAGTAGTGCTGGGGTAAGGGGTACATGAGTGACCTCCTGGTTGACTACTGCCAGACTAAGGCCCTATACAAAGGTGGAGGAAGGTTCTAGGTCTGTTGGGAAATGGTCCAGGGGAACAGATGGCAGGGTTGGAGGTTCACACCTTTTGCCTCAGTAGCCACTGACACAGGTGGCTACACCCTGGACTGCAGCCGGCCACTGAGGCAAGTGTCTGGGTAGAAGACATCCCCCCCCCCAGCAGGGGGGAGAGAACTGAGTGGGGCACAGCCAGAGGGCTGTGTCCGTAAGAGGACACTGAAGTCCTGAGAGCAACATGGGTCCTAATGATAGAACCGATGGTGGCCAGACGCTACTAGATGAAGGCGCACCGGTGAACCAGAGCTAATTGCTAGGATGGTCAGCAGGAGGTGCAGCAGTGAGGCATGCCCCATGGCACCAAGACTTAGCCGCAAGGAAGGCTCTCTCTGTCTTGAACAAGCACTTAGAAGGATTCTGCTGACAGATCTTTTCTTTTTCTGAAAAGAGATACAAAAAAAGGAGCCAACAGACACACTAGGTTTGGCGAGGAAGAACTGGCAGGCCAAGCCAGGCTCTCCTGGTTAGTAGGAAGGTTCTTCAGCCAGCTCTTCACAAAGATCACTGTCTAGAGACCTTTTAATAGCCACTGCAGATGTTCACCACAAAAGAGATGCCAAAATGGAGTTCTCCATTGCCTGCAGCCATCACGCTACCAGGAGTTCTGTGCACAGAGAGGCCCCTGCTGGTGGGAAAAGGTTTTGGTAGAGACTCTGCTGACACCACCCGTTCTCATATAGTGTTTAGTGCTCTGTGTTGTGGCTTCAGCATCCACAGATGCCAGTTCAATTGGGGGACATTTTTACTGTCTCCAGATTTGTCTAATGGCTCCTTTCAACACTTGTCACCAAAAAGACCTGTTTCTTTTGCAAGCGATGTACAGCAGTCTTCTCCATTTCCTCAAAAATCACCAAGCTGTGGGGAGAGGAGACACATTCAGCCAAGATGGATGCTGAATCTCCTCTTTATTCAGCAGGTGTCTGTGAAGGACACAAATCTCCACCGTGTAGAGGTCAAGAATAGGAGTTTATTACACACAGTGCTGGCGGAGTGGGCATATTAGGCTCAGAGACACTGGTAATTAATTAATTACAATAGAATATATAGATTTTCCACGGGCGGGGGAAAGTGAGAGGCTAGGTAGTTCCATACCCCAGGACAGGTTTTGCAAGACAGGATAAGCACATTAGCCAATGATTAACAGATTAGATAATGTCTCCACCCATGGTCTCAAGTTAGCAAGTTAACATTTCATTAATACTTTGATAAAATGTTATTAGTATAAAATATATATGTTGAATTCTGATTTGGGATCCATAGGAAGGAGCAACTCCTTTGATTGTCCAACAGGTACATTCCTAGGGGTTACAGAAAAGAAACAGTTAAAGTATATGGCAATAAAGATTGTTTTCTGTGTGTCTTAAGGCAGGCATTGGTCCCTTGGAAGGGAGGTGGAAGGATGCCATATCTTATACTGACGTGTGCCAACTTTTCATAAACTCGAGGTTGGATCTGTGGGAAGAACGTCTCCCTACAGAAGAAACAAACACAATAGGAATAGGATTCTTTGTTCAATCTGCAACTCTGAATAAGACACAATTCTTTAGTTCTTAGCTCCAACACCTGGCAATTTGCTGACCAGCCCTATCTTAGCAAGCAAGGCTTTCTGTTTACCCAGCTTTCTCTTAGCTGATCACTATTTGCTAGGCCTCTGGTCCCTTGACCATACTCTGGACTTTGGGTCTGGAAAAGAGCTGGCACACTCCATAGATCAGGTTGTTATACAAAACGCACATGGATTTTAACCCTTCACATACAGTAATGGCAAAGTTCTTGGTTCAGGCTTGTAGCGGTGATGGAATAAACTGCAGGTTCAAATCAAGTCTCTGGAGTACATCCTCCTCTGGGATGGGGCATTCAGTTCTTGGTGCAGAGCTTCAGTTTGTAGCAAAGTCCCTCCAGAGGTATGAAACAGGAATGAAGACAAGATGGAGACGAGGCATCAGCCTTTTCTAGTCTCTTGCCATGTGGTCTTTGCTTTCTTTGTCCCAAGGACACTCTATCCAGCACGTGGCACAGAAAACCTTAGAGTTCTGTCCATAGGCAGGTCCCTGCAGACCTTGCTGAGTCACAAGGTGTATCTGCCTTCGCTCAATGGGTCGATTGTATAGCTGATGGTCCTTAATGGGCCATCAAGCAGGCTAGGCAGAACTGACACCAGCTTGTCTGGCTGGGGTGTTTCCCGGAAGGAGAGCGCAAATTTGAAATAGGGACAGCATAAATCCAATATTCATAACTTTAACTATGAAGATGATACACATCTAGAGATACCATCATTATAATAATTCAGTCAGAACCTCTTCATGGACCTCTTACACGACAACCTTTCTACAGTATTGGCTGCAAATATAGAACAGCGGTTGCAATGGTGATCTATACAGTTACAGATTATGTCAGTAACGTCACAGGAGGTGACACGGCCTCAGTGAGACTGATATTGGAATACTGCCTCCAGTTTTGGTGTCTTCATTTGAAAAAGATATTGTGAAATTGGAGCTGGGGCAGCAAAGAGCCACCTAATGTTCTGAGGGCTGGAGAAAAATGCCTTCTAGTGAGCTATTGAAAGAGCTCAACCTGATTAGCTTATCAAAGAAGATTGAAAGGTGACTTCATTGAAGTGTTGAAGTGCCTTAATGGAGAGAAACTATTGGCTATTAAAGGGCTCTTTAATCTAGCAGAGAAAGGCCTAACCAGACCCAATGGCTGGAAGGTGAAAAGAGACAAATTCACATTACAACTAAGGCACAAATATTCAACACCGAGGATAATTCACCACAAGAACAAGCTTCCAAGGAAAGTGGTGGATTTGCCATCTCCTCATGTCACTTAATGAAGACTAGATGCCTTTCTGGAATGTGTTTGCCCAAAAGTAGCTATTGTGTCATACAGGAGGCCTGTGATATGCAGGGGGTCAGATTAGATGCTCTAATGGTCTCTTCTGGCCATAAAGTCGACTAATTTCCGAAAAACTGAGTGTAGCATTGGGAGCAGCGTCTGATGTTTCCCTGTCTAGCCGGCTTGCTGCCTAGAACGAACGCTCCTGGAGTGGGGTGATCCACAGGGAGTAGCTCAAACCTGCAAAGTGCCTGGCCAGAGGCAGGACATTAGCCCAGCAAGGGAGGGGTGTGGCAGTGACATCACAAAGGCCTTTTGCAGGATCTTAGCCTATTGGTCAGAGGTGGTGGGGAGGTGGTGACCTCACAGAGAGATGCTGACATCAGCCAGGCAGGACAGGGGCGAGGGGCCAGGGAAACCTCAGAGACCCCTGTGGCTTTGCTTCAGCAAGTCTCCTTCTCCAGGTCTCTCTCTGAGGACTGAGTGAGTATTCGGGTTCACGGACGTGAGCGCCAGGAGGAACCTCTTTCAAGTTTTCTCCTTCCCTTTCAGTGATTTTACTAGAAAACAGCCGTCCCTGTTTAGAAGGTAAGAGCCTCCTGGAGGTTTGAAACCTGTTCAGTCTGATCCATCTGGTGACAGTTGAATTCTAGGCATGGAAAACACGAGCTTAAGGAGACAGAACTTTATTCTGCACCTGGGATTTTGTCCCTTAGAATCACTGGGGACATTAGGGTTTGTTCTTTTTGCTTCCCCTCTTCCTCCCTCCTCTTTTTCTCTTGCTTCCTTTGTCCTTTTACCTGTTCCCCTCCCAACACCAGGAGGTGTGTGTGTGTGTTGCGGGGGAGGGCTCTGCAGCTCCCACTGTGGGAGGTCCATCCAAAACTGTGGGGCTGAAATAGTGCTCGGGCAGTGATCCCCACCAGTGACCTGGGCCATCCTTTGGGCTCTCTGGTGAGAACCCTCAGCCTCCTGTCCTCAGTCTCTACCCTGATTGGCTGAGCAGGGGGTTATTGACAGGGAGGAGACTCTGGTCCTTGTTGTTCTCTTTCAGGACCAAGGAAATAAGTCAGAACCAGTTACCAGGGAGGGGCTGGGGCAGCTGGGAACCGGGGAGGTTGCGGGGCACAGGAGGGGCTGGGGCAGCTGGGAGCGGGGGTTGCGGGGCACAGGGAGGGGCTGGGGCAGCTGGGAGCGGGGTTGCGGGGCACGGGGAGGGGCTGGGGCAGCTGGGGTTGCGGGGCACAGGGAGGGGCTGGGGCAGCTGGGAGCGGGGGTTGCGGGGCACAGGGAGGGGCTGGGGCAGCTGAGAACCGGGAGGTTGCGGGGCACAGGGAGGGGCTGGGCAGCTGGGACCCGGGGAGGTTGTGGGGCTGGGGCAGCTGGGAACTGGGGAGGTTGCGGGGCACAGGGAGGGGCTGGGCAGCTGGGAGTGGGGAGGTTGTGGGGCACAGGGAGGGGCTGGGGCAGCTGGGAGCGGGGGTTGCGGGGCACAGGGAGGGGCTGGGGCAGCTGGGAGTGGGGAGGGTTGTGGGGCACAGGGAGGGGCTGGGGCAGCTGGGAGCGGGGGTTGCGGGGCACAGGGAGGGGCTGGGGCAGCTGGGAGCGGGGTTGCGGGGCACAGGGAGGGGCTGGGGCAGCTGTGAGCGGGGGTTGCGGGGCACAGGGAGGGGCTGGGGCAGCTGGGAGCGGGAGGTTGCGGGCACAGGGAGGGGCTGGGGCAGCTGGGAGCGGGGGTTGCGGGGCACGGGAGGGGCTGGGGCAGCTGGGAGCGGGGTTGCGGGCACGGGAGGGGCTGGGGCAGCTGGGAGCGGGGAGGTTGCGGGGCACAGGAGGGCTGGGAGCGGGGGTTGCGGGGCACGGGAGGGGCTGGGGCAGCTGGGAGCGGGGTTGCAGGGCACGGGGAGGGGCTGGGGCAGCTGGGAGGCGGGGTTGCGGGGCACGGGAGGGGCTGGGGCAGCTGGGAGCGGGGTTGCTGCTGGGCACGGGGCTGGGGCAGCTGGGAGCGGGGGTTGCAGGGCACGGGGAGGGGCTGGGGCAGCTGGGAGCGGGGTTGCAGGGCACGGGAGGGGCTGGGGCAGCTGGGAGCGGGGGTTGCGGGGGCACGGGAGGGGCTGGGGCAGCTGGGAGCGGGGTTGCTGGGCACGGGGCTGGGGCAGCTGGGAGCGGGGAGGCCCCGGGAGGAAGGAGGCAGGAGCCGGGAGGGAGAACAAAGAACCGGGACCATCAGCCCCCGGCAGCTCCGGAGAGACCAGACGCTGCTGCCTCCCTCGGGAGCTGGGAGCGGAGCAGCTGCTGCTTCCCCAGCGGGGTCTGTGCGGGGGGGTGGGAGGGAGCCCGGCATTAACCCCTCCGGGCCCGGCCGGCGGGGTCTTCTCCGGCTAGTAACCGCCCCGGGCTCTGCTGAGGCTCCCGGTGACGGAGCCCGGGGGCTGGGGCAGGTCCCGGCTCTGCGCGGTGCCCCCCCCCCATCGCTGCCCCCGGGGGCCCGGAGCTGCTGCCGCGCTGAGGCCGGGAGGATCCTTCCCGCAGCGAGTCTGAGCCGCCCCCCCCGGCTCTGCTGTGCCCGGGAACGGGGGGGTGAAGCGGGTCCCCCCGCCCGGTGCCCCCTTCCCAGCACGGGCGGAGCGGGGCAGCCGTGGGGGGAGCCCCCGGGATGGGAGAGGGTGTGAGGAGAAATTAGAGGGGGGGGCAGGTTCCCAGATCTCTGAACCCCCCCCCCCACACACACACTCACTGCAGCGTCCCTGCCCAGGGTCACTTCCCTGTGACCGAGGTGAGGAGCAGAGAGAGGAAGAACCAGCCCCGGACTCTCCCTGTTCCCCCTGCGGCAGGAGTGCGCTGCCCTGGGGGCAGGGTCAGGGGGACCCCCCCCAAGGGGGCTCCTTTGGGTCTGGTCTGGTCCAGGGTTTGGTTCACACCCTGTTGCTGGGAGGGCTTCAAAATGTCTTGGTTTGTTACTGCTGCTGGGGGGAGCACAAGGGGGAAAGGAGGGGCCGGGGGCCAGGTCTGTGCTGCACTGTGGGGACTGAGCATGTTCCCAGCCTGGCAGAATCTACAATCTCTGTCCTCAGGGAAAGGGCCTGGGGGAATCGTGATGTGAAATGAACTGAAGCCTGTTCTGAAACCTCCACAACTGCCCTTCTCGCCCTGCCAGGCTGCACAGTGACGCTCGTCCCAGCCTCCCATGGGACAGGAGAAATGGCTGTAGTGGAGCCAGCTCAGGTAGGGGTTATTGGGGGGTTGCTGGTGGGTTCCTGCTGGAGGGGGAGGGGCAGGAAATTCTGAAGAGGTGGCCACTTCTGGGGAATTAGGTCTGGGTGAGGATAGGGAGTGGGGACAGTGTGTGACAAACCTGCTGGGACTTGTCCTAGGACCAATCCTATTCAATTTATTCATAAATGATCTGGAGAAAGGGGTAAACAGTGAGGTTGCAAAGTTTGCAGATGATACTAAACTGCTCAAGATAGTTAAGACCAAAGCATATTGTGAAGAACTTCAAAAAGAGCTCACAAAACTAAGTGATTGGGCAACAAAATGGCAAATGAAATTTAATGTGGATAAATGTCAAGTAATGCACATGGGAAAAAATAACCCCAACTATACATACAATATGATGGGGGCAAATTTAGCTACAACGAGTCAGGAAAAATATCTTAGAGTCATCGTGGATAGTTCTCTGAAGATGTCCACGCAGTGTGCAGAGGCGGTCAAAAAAGCAAACAGGATGTTAGGAATCATTAAAAAGGGGATAGAGAATGAGACTGAGAATATATTATTGTCCTTATATAAATCCATGGTACGCCCACATCTCGAATACTGTGTACAGATGTGGTCTCCTCACCTCAAAAAAGATATTCTACACTAGAAAAGGTTCAGAAAAGGGCAACTAAAATGATTAGGGGTTTGGAGAGGGTCCCATACGAGGAAAGATTAAAGAGGCTAGGACTCTTCAGCTTGGAAAAGAGGAGACTAAGGGGGGATATGACAGAGGTCTATAAAATCATGAGTGATGTGGAGAAAATGGATAAGGAAAAGTTATTTACTTATTCCCATAATACGAGAACTAGGGGTCACCAAATGAAATTAATAGGCAGCAGGTTTAAAACAAATAAAAGGAAGTTCTTCTTCACGCTGCGCACAGTCAACTTGTGGAACTCCTTTCCTGAGGAGGTTGTGAAGGCTAGGACTATAACAATGTTTAAAAGGGGACTGGATAAATTCATGGTGGCTAAGTCCATAAATGGCTATTAGCCAGGATGGGTAAGAACGGTGTCCCTAGCCTCCGTTCGCAGGACCGGCTCTAGACTCCAGCGCGCCAAGCGCGCGTGTGGGGCGGCATTTTGCCGGCAGGGCGGCAGGCGGCTCCAGCGGACCTTCCGCAGTCATGCCTGCGAGAGGTCCACCGGAGCCGCGGGACAGCGGACCTGCCGCAGGCATGACTGCGGAGGGTCCGTTGGTCCCACGGCTTGGTTGGACCTGCAGCAGGCATGACTGCGGAAGCTCCACCGGAGCCGCGGGACCAACGGACC